>NC_059073.1:67567983-67867983 GCF_020497125.1 Mauremys mutica | reverse complement strand
TTTCAATTGGTTTCAATAAGTACATAACATAATGAAATCATATTATGTATATATACACACATAAAATCTCCCCACTGTATATAATAGCTCTGTATATTACCTCTATCTTTCAAGATTAAATAAACACAAAAAGAAATGCACTCTACACATTATGCAGTGCAACTGAATGTAACTAAAGCTTTCCTAATATTTATTTACCACTAAAATTTGAGATTAATTGTTCTCTATTGAAGTTAATGGGAGTCTTTCAGTTGATGTCATGATGGATCTGGCCTTAAGTGATTAGCTGGTGATTGTGACACTGCACTCCATATTCTTCATAGTATTATTATGATGTGATTATGACATAGTTATGATGTATTTTATGCAAGATAGGTCATGTGCGATATCATTGAAAAGGTTATGATTTGCTGAATATTAGTATCCTATTTGTGTGTATGTATTTTTGTATCTGAAGTTAGTAATATTGACTATGTAGCTGTATTTTAAATGTGTTTACACCTGGGGAACGCCCACTAGACAAGATGCTCTCAGCCTAAATAGTGGGTGGGGAAGGGCTATTAAAGAGAACAATAGGCCTTAGGAGAAACTTACCTCCCACCCAGGGGCGGCTCTAGCCATTTCGCCGCCCCAAGCACGGCGGCACACCGCGGGGGGTGCTCTGCCGGTCGCCGGTCCCGCGGCTCCGGTGGACCTCCCGCAGACGTGCCTGCAGAGGGTCCGCTGGTCCCGCGGCTCCAGTGGACATCCCGCAGGCGAGCCTGTGGATGCTCCACCGAAGCCGCGGGACCAGCGGACCCTCCGCAGGCACGCCTGCGGGCGGTCCACCGGAGCCGCCTGCCGCCCTCCTGGCGACCGGCACAGTGCTTGGCGTGCTGGGGCCTGGACCTGCCCCTGCTCCCACCTGAGGAGCCTTCCTAAAGACATTACAGACAGTCTCAGAGTAATGGCTGCTATGACACTACAGGAACATGTGACCAGGTCACCTGGTGCTGAGTCCAGCATCCCATCTTGGGATGTCAGTATTTTTCCACTGACTAGCGGGGGAACCAAGTTTTGAAACAAAGGGTTCCCGCCATATGCAAAAGCTATATAAGGCAGGGGAGTGACATCATCATGGTTCTTCACTGACTCCCGCACCCAAGAAGGCTTCTGGAAAGACCTGAGGAACAAAGAATGAACTGGGGTGAAGTGCTGGACCCAGGCTAAAGAGATTTCTAGTCTGTGTATGGAACACCTGGGGATTCCAAGCTGTAAGCAAGTGCAACTTGCCCCTTGGGAATCTGCAGTCTACTTGTATCATCACTTAGAGTGAGAATGTGCTATTCATATCCCATCTATGTAATATATTAAGCTTAGTTTTCATTGTTTTGATTATTTGGTAGGTAATCTGCTTTGATCTTTTTGCTATCCCTTATAATCACTTAAAATCTATCTTTTTAGTTAATAAATTTGTTTTTACTTTGTCTAAAACTAGTGTGTGGGAATTATAACTCGGGGCAGAAAGTTGCATATTCCTCTCCACATTGAGGGAGGAGATAAATTTCATGAGTTTACACTGTACAGTTCCCTGTGCAGTGCAAGACGGTATAATTTTGGGTTTACACTCCAGAGGGGGTATATGCCTGAGTAGCTGGGAAGTTCCCTAGTTGGAGCCTTCCCATGCAGGGGCTGATCAGAGCGTCTGCATGTAACTGCAGCTGAGTGTGTCCCTACCTGTATGTGTGCTGGTAAAAGTGCAGGCTGGAGCCTGGAGAGGGCTTGGCAGCTTGTCACAGCAGTACAGTGTAAAAGGGAGCCCAGGCTGGTGGGTCGGGGGCTCAGTGGTACCCTAGTTCCAGGTGGCACCCTGGGGGGGACCCATCAGAACGATGATATAGCAAATCCCACTTTGGTGGAAATGGGATTAGAATTCAGGAGTTTCTAGCTTCCAATTCTGTGCTCAAGTCACCAAAAAATGCTGTTTCTTTGTAGTGAAGTAAAGCAGTTTGATTTCAAAAGGAACAGTTTGACATTTTAATTTTTCTTCTTATTCAGCCTGCTCCTGTACCCATTGAAATTGGTAGCAAAACACTCATGAACTTCAGTGGATGAAGAATAAGACTCAACATGATTAAGAGAAGTTTTAACTAATTAAAGAGGGAAACAAAACCTAGTAAAGCACAAAACTTCAGAGGATATGGACATATAACTTTACTAGTAATTTTTTTATGACTAAATATTGTGGCACTGGGCTTTTTAGCCATTATTTTAAAGCAATAGTGTATTCCAGAGTTTCCCTAGTAGAGAGGTAAATGCTGTTCATGTTCATAATATGGAACTGGCCTATAAAATGAAAGGCTACTGAGATTTGAATAAATGTTTATTTCCTACCAAGTAAAAGAAATGAATGATAAAATAAAAACTCTTAAAATATCACTCTGGAAATGAGGTGGAGAAGAATTAAAAAACAAGTATACTTCACTCTAAATTTAATATATTAAAGGAAAAACATGCACCTGGAACTGAAATGTTAAGTGTATAATGGAAATGGATTCTATTTAATAATACATCTTACTTTTATGTATTATACAGTAGTGAGACTATTATTGCCATTTAATAATTTCATAGATGTACATATGAGTGCATATATATATAACATGGGGAAAGGAAGAGAGAAACAAATCACATTTTAAACATTGTAATGTAAGGAATATTAGAGTATAGAATGTGGTTTTAAGTAATGACAAATTCAAGATTTCTCAAAACATCTTACAAAGTAAGGCTTCAGTACTGAAATTAGATCTGTACAGACTGTAATCAGGCCTGGTATGGAGTCCACCTAAGTGGATCCAATTGCAGAATTGGGACCCTGGGACCCAGTTATTAAAAATGGGTGGAGCAGTAATTATGGGTCCAATCCTGCCCCTGTTCAAGTCAATGCCAAAACCCTCATTGACTTCAGCAGTATAGAAATCAGCAGATTTGAACCAGTGAGCTCATTATAATGCCCTTGCACCCTGTACTTCATTCAGCCTTGGGGCAACTTCCCAAAAGATAAACCTCTTGCTTGACTCATTGACATAGTATCTCCCAGTGACATTGCCCCCATAATGCTTTATAGAAATATTCTTATGAGTGTAAATACGACATAACTGGAATATGTTTTATGCTACATATGCCATGTAACATATCTCTGCAAAGGTTATAATCTACTGACTATATTCATCCTATTTGTATGCATGTATCATTTTTGTATTCAAAGTTATGAATATTGGCTATGTACTTGTTTGATTTTAAGTTGGCTCAGTGAAGCATTTGGTCAGCTTCTTGAGAAAAGACTATTCTCAGTAAGTGCCCAATCAAGAAACACTTAAGCTGACAATGAACTTTGAGAGATGCCAACCCACATTTGAACTTTCCTGGGAATGTGGCGTCGGCCTGTAAAGTTCTGAGTCATGCATGGACATGTGACTCGCCCATATGACTCCAAAACTCCATCTTACAGCTGGATTCTGCACAGGAGAAAGGAAGGGGTTTCTAGCCACAAGCAAAAGTCTATTTAAGCCCCTGGAAATCCCTCCATTTTGTCTTCAAGCTGGCTCAAGAGATAGCCTCTCCACCCCAAAGGATGCCAGAAGGAAACTGGAACAAAAGACAGTAACTACAGGGGTATGAGTGATTGCTGGACCCAGACTAGGAGGAAGTCCAGTCTGTAAAGGAGTCTTATTGGATCATCTCTGAGGGTGAGATTTGCCTGCATTTAGTTTTTACTGTATTAGGCGTAGACTTACATGTTTTATTTTATTTTATTTGGTAATTTACTTTGTTCTGTCTGTTATTACTTGGAACCACTTAAATCCTACTTTTTGTAGTTAATACAATCACTTTTTATTTATTAATTAACCCAGAGTATGTATTAATACCTGGGGCAGGGGAACAAACAGCTGTGCATATGTCTCTATCAGTGCTATAGAGGGTGAACAATTTATGAGTTTACCCTCATAAACTGTTTATTTGGGGTTTGGACCCCACTGAGAGCTGGGCATCTGAGTGCTGGAGACAGGAGCACTTCTTAAGTGGTTTTCACTTAAGCCTGCAGCTAGTGGAGGACGTGGTTCAGACTTTGATCTGTGTTTGCAGCAGGCAAGCATGTCTGGCTCAAACCAGGCAAGATACTGGAGTCCCAAGCAGGGAAAACAGGCTCAGAGGTAGTCCCAGCGCATCAGGTGGCTGTTCCCAAGGGGATCTCTGTGACCCAACTCATCACACTTCTTACCTACAACTCTTGATTCTGTTTGTAAAACCAGAATCAAAATGCACTGCATTTGTGCTGTAAAATGAAAGTGTAGTAGGATCCTGCAACCAAACCCTTTTGTTGAGTCATTGCTTGTACTCCTAGCTGAACAACCTTCACTTCTCAGTAAAAGTGACAGTTTACAGTAAAAACCTAGTAATTTCTGTACATATTCTAGCACACCACTTCACTTTCTCTTCTCTGGGTCAAACCCAAGTGGAAGTTTGGTCTCAGAAATGAATATAAGATTTGGCCTTTAGCTTTGTTTTCAAATATATTTACTAAGTGTGAATTAGAACTCCTTGGTCAAAATACAAAATAAAAAGAAATTAATTTTAAATTCATTAAAGTGACAGTCTAAAATAAAAGAATTCTGATGCAAGACCCTGATCTTGAAAACTGCTACTTGCAGAATCTTTATTTTCTTTGTGCTCTTGGTGCATGAAGTATATGAAATGAAACTAGTCCTATTATTTTCTAAAACATTTTTAACATGAGAAGATAATGGAAAACAAGTTTAAGGGATTATTTTGTAAAAGCTATAAATAAACCATTGTTTTCTACAAATATTAACTTTTACATGTCAGTTTTGTTATGTATGGTCTAATGTGATATTTTTTCCTTGCTGATAGGTTGCTGTATGTAATAAGTTATGCTTGCAATGTCAGTATGGGTGTCTTGCAAAAGCTAAATAAATAAAAAGTGACTTAGCTTTTATCTACCTTGCAGCAGGTGAACAAATAAGGTGACAGTGAAATAAATTATTTTTCCTGCCAGCTAAGCATGTCATCAAACCTTCTTACCAAAGTAATGAAGCAATGAAACAACATTTTGTTTGCTTTTCACCTCTGGTGTAGGAGGTTCAAATAAAAAAGGAAGGCAACACTTCAACTTTAAGGGCAGCTACAACATGATATTTTGGCCTCTCTACCAGTCACCTTCCCTGTTAAAACAATCTGAAATAGTTTTGGATTATCTTGTCATCAATATTGCCTCTTAGCAATTCTTAGAATAACTTGTAATGAATGCCCATGGATTACTTCTTTGGGTCTAGGTCATGGACATTTATTAAAAGAACAATGCTGTGTTTAAAAGTGGCCATCTTCTGCAAATATTCAGATTCAGTATTACAAAAAACAAACATAAAATGCAGATGGACACAATATATTTTCCTAGGCTTATTCACGTCTTTGTTCATTCTTATCCATGATCCTCCAAGCTGATGTCTGTGGTGTATGAGTGAGGGGGTGCAATCTGATGCAACATACCTTTAGAAATGTTCTCGTGTTAAGAGGATCATGATGGTAATCTTCTGTTACTTTGGTAGTATTCCAATGTTGATTTTCTGTCCGGACTCTTCAGTACTCTATTGTCATATTGCACTACCTGTCTCACATTGCAGAAAACCTTTACGATATGTACACCTGACATCTTTGAAAGTGAACAGAGTGCAGGTGAAAGGAAGTGTGTGGAATGAAATACCGGGCTATCTTGACCTCTGGGGTAAATGGACACAATGCCATTAAACTCAATGTAGTTGTCTGCATACACCAGGGCTGAATTTGGCCCAGCTACTATAGACATAATAAAATTATACAGAATTTTTCCCTATTGTAAAAATTCAGTTTAAGGATGAATCCAGTTTAGATCCTCTCCCTTGCTTATCGTTGGCAAAATCTAAATGGTTTGTTGGCATTATTTCAAAATTTTGGGATAAAGTTGTGGTTTCTTCTTGCATGAGATAGTGGTCCTCAATTTAGAGTTCTTTAATGGATAGTGGCAACTTTCTCCTGTTATGAATGATGATACTGAGAGGGGACTAGATGATTCTGAGCCTAAAGTTATTTGTGATTCTGCAGTTCTGTTGTAAATTAAGCCCCAGAATGCTAGTGTAAGGTAAGTGGTCACTCTGGTTCAAATTCTGGACTCTGGCTTCTGACTACTGACTCCTGCTGTAGTCGCTAGGCATGACTGCCTACATCCCAGTCACTGATTGTGGGATTACATGCTACTTCACACCCTTAACTTACGCTGTCTTCTGGAGGGCATCAGTAAAACTGGGTGGAAAACAGTTTTCCCATCCCACAAAAATTTGAGATTTCAAAAAAATGTACCTTTTCACATTGGATGGAACTGAGACTTTTCAATATTTTCTGAAAAAAATGAGAGCCCTCCCCAAAAACAAGCTAGACTAGCCAATAGCCCCATGGTTAGGGCACTTATTTGGAATATAGGAGACTCAGGCTTAAGCAGAGTAGGGATTTCAACCTGGGTCTCTGACATAAGTTCTCTCTAATCATTGTGCTAATGGTTACTCAGTGGGTTTATTTCTCACTGTTGTGTTTTGACCAGAAATTTATCCTGGATTTGAGGAAACCTTCTAACAGAAACTGACCTGTGAAAAGTTTCAGTTTTGAAAAAAATCAGCACTTTCCGATTAAAATCTGATTAATTCAAAAATTCCCAAGCAGCTCTGGTTAGCAGAGCCTGTTTGAAGGAGTAAATTTGTATGGTGTCAGGGAATGTTCTGGGTGATCTTTTTGATGGAGGGAGTTAAGGCTTTTCAAGAGAAAGTTGTGCGGTGTGTGAGGGGGTGAAAGTAGGAGCAATTGGATAGCAGAACTTTCTCTTTTCACCAGAAGTTAGTTTTGCTCTTTGGTTGCTCAAAAGTGTTGGGTTCATCTGAACCTAAATCACCAAACAAATATCATGGGATGTATAAAAGGATTGGGGCCTATCTTATAGCACCTTCCTTCTATCAGACCAGGCATTGCTCTTGCTGAGTCAGCTCACTCCCTGAATTAATTCTCTCTGAGCTTTCTCAAGGAATTTAGGAAAGCAGTTTCCGGCAGAGTTAGTTGTCTTATTTTAAGCCTTCTTAACAAACAAATCAGAACCATACAGATTTTTCCCTCTAAAGTCTGTGCTGGCCCAGTAGTTCCTTCCCAAGTTTGTCCTCACACCAATAACTTCAGCAACCAAGATTTCCTGACTCTTACCTCAGAATCTCAGCAATAAAGGACTCCGCACAATCTTCTGTCTATTTGGTTTCTGGAGCAATTCCTCTCTGAAGTAGCTTCCCACTGGGGGCACGGTCCCTAGCCTCACAGCTTTCTGAAGAGTGTTGCAGTCCCCCTCTATTTCCTTCTTCCCTCTTTTATAATGGCCAGCTAATAAGTTCCAGCTTTTTCTCAGGTGCAGTGGGCAGAGCTAATCAGCCATCCATCCATCTGTAGGCCTCTGATCCCAGAGTAATAGTATACCTTATTGTAGTGAGGCGGCCTGGCTCCCGACGGCCCCTGAGAGGGAGGAACCGGAACAGCCACCTCAGTGGGCGGAGCCACTGCCACCTGTTCCCGCCCCCCCGGAAGTCAAGGGGCGGGACAGGAAGTATAAAAGCCCGGCCTCAGCACTCAGTTGGAGCCCAGCAGCCGGAGAGGACAGACGCTCCTGATCGGGCTCCTGCTGGACCGAGCCTGCCCCGAGCCAGGTACCCGGACGTGGATGGACCAAGCCTCCCTCGAGCCAGGTATCCTGACGCGGACCGACCGAGCCTCCCTCGAGCCAGGTACCCCGAGGTGGACTGGCCGAGCCTGTCCCGAGCCCGGTACCCCGAGGAGCGGCCCGAGCGGCCCCCTGACCCGAGTCCGGAGGAGCAGCCCGACTTAGACCGCCTTCACCACGCCGAGGAACCCATGGTGTGGGACCCCGCTGCCGAGCCCAGCGACGAGCAGGTACCCGAGGAGGGGGAGATGGAGTGCAGCCCGGGGGTAGCCGAACCCTGTCCGGCTGAGGGCACGGACGTGCCCATGTCAGTGTGTTGCGGCCAGGATCCCCACTGACTGTAGCGGATCCACGCCGCTGTTAGGGCCCCGGGCTGGGACACAGTGGAGTGGGTGGGCCTGTGTCCCCCCTGCCACCCCACTCACGGGTGGCAGACTCCCCCTCCTGCCAGCACTCAGGCAGAGAAGCCGGCACTTACCTGAGCTTCCTGAGACTGACGCCACTGCCCTGCTCCAGAGGGCCAGGGCTTATTGAACTGCTGTTGCCCTGCCCTGCTCCAGAGGGCCAGGGCTTATTGAACTGCTGTTGCCCTGCCCTGCTCCAGAGGGCCAGGGCTTATTGAACTGCTCTTGCCCTGCCCTGACCCAGAGGGCCAGGGCTTATTGAACTGCTCTTGCCCTGCCCTGACCCAGAGGGCCAGGGCTTATTGAACTGCTCTTGCCCTGCCCTGACCCAGAGGGCCAGGGCTTATTGAACTGCTCTTGCCCTGCCCTGACCCAGAGGGCCAGGGCTTATTGAACTGCTCTTGCCCTGCCCTGACCCAGAGGGCCAGGGCTTATTGAACTGTTGTTTTGCTGCCCGCCCTGACTGAGGGCTTGGGCTTAAACTAGTGACTTTGTGTGCTCAGCCCCTGCTGTGAGGAACTGAGCCTAGAACTGCTGTGTTTGGTGCCCCGCCCTGATCGAGGGCTTGGGCTTCTTGACTTGATTACTGCTCAGCTCCTGCTTTAAGGACCTGAGCCCTGAACTATCATTACTGCTCAGCCCCTGCCTGAGGGTCTGAGCTAGAACTGCTGTTTTGCTGCCCCGCCCTGAGCTAGGGCTTGGGGCTTACTGACTTTGTCACTGCTCAGCTCCGGCTGCCAGGACCGGGGCTTAGAACTGGTTCGCTGCCCTGCCCTGACTGAGGGCTGGGACTCACTGCACTAACCGTGTGCCTTCTGTTCAGCCCCTGCTTGAGGGGCCGAACCCCCAAAACCTTCAGAACCCGGAGACTGATTTGGGCCGTGTAGTGAGGCGGCCTGGCTCCCGACGGCCCCTGAGAGGGCACGGCCCCAACATCGGACTATTACACTTATATTTTCACAGGGCACAAAACCCAGGTGAACTGAACGCACCAATTCCAGTTTATTGAAACAGTGTGAACTGAAACCTGTTTCTCGCAGCCATACAGTGTGACTTGAGAGATTGTCAATGGCTGTGAAGCCTTAGATCACCACTTTGAATCCTATCCAGATCATTAGTGAAAAGTCATATTTCCTATCAGAAGGCTGTTTGCTGGTCTCTGTGAAAAGATTAGGTGTCATCAGCTCATTTTCTAGTGGTTAGGTCCCCACAGCATTAACTGGGAGCCTTGTTAGCAGTCTTACTAGAGGCCAAGATTTCAAACTGTCATTTCATAAATGATCTGGAAAAAGGGGTAAACAGTGAGGTGGCAAATTTTTCAGATTGTACAAAGCTACTCAAAATAGTAAAGTCCAAAGCAGACTGCAGAAAGTTACAAAGGGATCTCACATAACTGGGTGACTGGGCAACAAAATGCCAGTGAAATTCAATGTTGATAAATGCAAAGTAGAGCACATTGAAAAACATAATCCCAACTATACATATAAAGTGATAGGATCTAAATTAGTTGCTACTAATCAAGGAAGAGATCTTGGAGTCATTGTGAATAGTTCTCTGAAAACATCCACTCAATGTGCAGTGGCAGTCAAAAGAGCTAGCAGAATGTTGGGAATCATTAGGAAAGGGATAGATAAGACAGAAAATATCATGTTGCCTCTATATAAATCCATGGCACACCCACATCTTGAATACTGTGTACAAATGTGGTCGCCCCATCTCAAAAAAGTTATACTGGAATTGGAAAAGGTGCAGAGAAGGGCAACAAAAATGATTAGGGGTATGGAATAGCTTCCATATGAGGAGAGATTAATAAGACTGGAACTTTTCAGCTTGGAAAAGAGACAACTCATGAGGGATATGATAGAGGTCTATAAAATCATGACTGGTGTGGAGAAAGTAAATAAGGAAGTGTTTAACACAAGAACTAGGGGTCACCAAATGAAATTAATAGGCAGGAGATTTAAAACAAAAGGAAGTATTTCTTCACACAACGCACAGTCAACCTGTGGAACTCTTTGCCAGAGGATGTTATGAAGGCCAAGACTATAACAGGGTTAAAAAAAGAAGTTCATCAATGGCTATTAGTCAGGGATGTAAAATCATGCTCTGAAGTGTCTCTAGCCTCTATTTGCCAGAAGCTGGGAATGACAAGAGGGGATGGATCACTTGATGACTACCTATTCTGTCCATTCCCTCTGAGGCATCTGGCATTGGCCACTGTTGGAAGACAGGATACTGGGCTAGATGGACCTTTGGTCTGACCCAGTATGGCCATTCTTATGTTCTTATATTCACTCACACCTAGGTCAGAGTTAAGACACATTCATAGGCCATTGCTGCTTGTGCTACATCTCTCCTTTGCAAAAATTCATTGACATCTAGTCCCAGTGTTGATAGCCTAGTATCTATCACCAGCAAGATACAACAGCAGTTTGTCAAATAGCTGGATATTTGTTCTTTAATAGACAACAATTAACATATACAACACATCTCTGAATCGAACAAAAATCACACATCATTTGAGAGTACAATGAAGTTAAACATTTTAAAAAGTGCACTATGCATCTGCAAAATATGCAGTAGCACACTTGATAAAGGAAAGGGGGAATGTACATACAGGTGTGGCATAGACTGCTTGTGTAGTTTCTGTTATAAATGTATAATTATTTGTTTTGCAAGTGCAATTCCATATTTTACACAAGCAACTTAGAAATACATTTCTGAAATGTGTCCAGTTACATCACTTTTTTCTTTTCTACACACTTCTGTTCTGCACCCTCCCTCACTCCTTTTCTATCATGGTATATCCAATAACTTGTCTTCTTCCCATACAGGCTATGCCCCCACCATCATTCACTTAAAAACCTGCCCTCAAAGAGTTATTCACCGTTCAAACCTATCCCTATTCATTTTAGCAATAATGTGGCAACACCAGAAAATACAAGAAAGTGACAGCCTAGCACTTGCAAATATGCAAATTTTTTGCTGCTTCATTTGCTCCACCACCATGAACACTATCCTTCAGTTATGTTTCTAAATTATTGATGCTTTTCAATAGTTCAGAAGCCCACATCCAAATGCCCTATGCTGAAAGTTTTGACTGTATCTTTTTATCCTATCTAGAAATAGTGCAACTTATTTTTTAAGTATTTTGTGTCTTAATTATAACCTTGCAAAACAAAACAAGCAGAACTGTATCCCTCAGTTCTGGAAGACGGAACATTGTAGAAGGAAAAAAGAAATGATCTCCTACAATGACAGTAACAACTATTAACCAATAGAAATATAAAACAACTTCACCTTGTTATCTCACTGCATTCAAATGCTCATAACAGTTTTAGAAAGTATGCCGCCCACACCACAGGATCTTGCTCCTCTTTAATTTTCCCTAATTTGTGTAGTGAATAACCAAATACTCATAATGCAATTAGAAGATAATCAGGCTTGTAATTATGTTAATTGCTGGAGACTTACATCAATCCTCCAGCAAAGTGATAGGATTTCAGGGGAACTATTAACATGGAGAGAGAGGGAGAGAGAGAGAGATGGGGGAGTGGGTAAATTGATGAACAGCTTAGGCTTGTATCATTGAACAACAATGAGACTACAATGGTGCAACAAATGAAAAGGGCCTCAAGGGGAAAAGCTCAGAAAATGAGGTTTTAGGTACCAGCAAGTCAACCTCTTTTGTCTGTTTTCTTCCCATAAATAATCATGTTGTGCATCTATATTTATTGTAATAAGCCCAATTCAGAGAAACCAGATCCATAGCTGAAGAGAGAACAAAGGGGAACTGTTCAGCTAAGCAGCAGTTTTCCATGTCTCCCACACCACTGAAAGAGCCACTGTATTACCTTCTGTCCTGGTCTCCTGGGGGTATTCTTTTCTCATGGTGATGTCCAATATTACATTTAAAGCCATAACATTGCAACTGCAGTGGCCGGTCTCAGGTTTGTCATGGATCAGTCATAATCCATGAAAAACATACAATGTGTACTTCACTGACAGAGTTTATAAAATGCCCAACAATAAAGGTGATTTAAAAAAAATTATTGGCATTCCATTTGTGTTGTAATGACCATTTAATCCTTTTGACAGACTGTTCTTTATTTAGTCAGCTGAAATCTGATATAAACTGTGTAACATGGTTGTACTTTATTAGTGTGGTTACTCCTGAGTTTAAAATGCATTTTTCTGTGTGTGGGTTACTTGCCCAAAGTGGCGTAGCTAGCTTAAAAGCTGGTTAAACTCTCTGTTTAAAGAAGTTTCAAACATATTATAAAGAGGTGGAGAAACTAGTGTTGGCCATCATGACTGTGCTCTGTTTTGCATCTGATTACTTTGTGGGTGACATTTCCAGGGATAATGCTTCTAAAGAGTAAATCTCTGTTGACTGCACATGCAGGGTAAGGTAAATTAAGCAAGAGAAAATCCTAACAGTTATTAAGATATTAAAAAATGAGAGAGAACCCCAAATAAAACAAGTCAGCAATTATGTGCTGCTGTTTTGTCACATGCTTTACAATCCAGGCTTGCAAATTTGACATGAAAATTTACTAATTCCACAGTAATAAAATCATTTAGCCCACTGTTGCCATATTGATGATGAAAAGATTAATGAGAAAAAATAAATATATTTAGTTGACAAGAGAGCAAACTCTTCCTCTACTCTTTTGTCTTTTTTATTTAAATGTATGTACAGTGTTCAGTTAAACCAAATGCATGTACAAGATTTGATTAACAGTTAGTATGCAATGGTGTGTGAGAGTACATAGTGATGGTATTACCTTTCCCACAACCATACAATAACATTTATTTTTATGTAGCACACACCTTTCATACTGGGGATTACAAAATTCTTTATACAGAGAGTATCAATAATACACTAAAGAGAAGATGAAGGTTTTAAAAGAAAGATTTAGAGAGGAAATGACCTTTTCTGCTCCTGAGTTTGTGTTTTAATATGTTGAATCTTTATTATATTCCCTTCCGTGATGTCAGTGGTTATTCTTTCATTTGTTACTTTTGAGTTAGTATGAGAAGCCTGATCTCTCACTCCTGTGGGAAAACCCATGAAGCAGGGGCTCTGGAACAGTTTTTATGGTGTGGGTGGTCACAGCCATTGAACAAAACTATCAACCCTGTATATGATGGAAGCCATGCATTCAGTTGCTTTATTACTTCAAGCCAGAGTCCCCAGCATCCCTACATTGGAGAAGCCTAAAAGGACAAGCACTCTGCAACTCTCCTAGGGGTTTCTCCCCAGTTGTCCCACCCCTGGGAGGAGGTGCGCTATTTACCTCTTAATGGAAATAGCGATATGGCTCATCCAACCTAATAGCCTCCTTCCCTTGCACTCCACTAGATCCACAAAGATCCCAGGGGTTCAGCATGAGGCTCCAGCACTCCTTCTTTATTCTGTCAACCTCTACTCACTACTCCCTGGCAGCACAGCTCCAAATGGAGCAGGTCCTGGGATCCCTTCGGTGGCAGATTTGTGCTGAGGAGTGGGGGAGGGGAAACATAAATATAACACAAGCCTAATATGTATTACATTTCCTTACTGAGCTCTCTAGATCTACTGGTAAGAGAGAACTTGCCCCACACCACCCTTGGCCTGCCCCCTCTAGTGTATGCTATGTTTCATGGAGAGACTGCTGCAGGGTCCTGCTGAAGATGGGATGCCGAGCTGATATGTATAAGGCCTTCACACAGATTTCTCTGCATCTCCAGGGTCTTACCACAAGGTCTTTCTACAGACTTGGAAAATTGGACCTTCATATTTATTTGTTATTTGTGTTATTGTCGCACCTAGGAGTCTCAGTCGTAGACTAGGATCCCATTGTGCTAGGTGCTGAACAAACACAGAACAAAAAGCCCCTGGCCTGAAGAGGTTACAATCTATGTATAAATCAAGAGACAACAGATGGAGACAGACAGACAGTAGAGAATATGGAAACAAGGAGACAAAAATGTTCATCACGATAAGCACTGGTCTCAGCACACCAGCAGCCTAACCATTATCAGGTTTTTGTAGGCCTCATAGCAAAGAAGTTTTAAGAAGGGTTTTCAAGGAGAATAACAAGATTGTTTTGCTGATGTTTATGGGAAGTTTCTCCCAAGCAGGAGAAGAAGCATGGGAGAGAGAACAAAGGTGCTTGTTTGAAAATTTAACAAGTGGGCAATAGAAACCAGCATAAGGGCTGATTGGAAGTGTGAGGTGACTTTTTGATGCTGAGTGAGATATAAGAGGGGTGAGGATAGGTCATGAAGTGCCTTGAAAGTGAAGACAAGTAGCTTATGTTTGATTCAATAGAGAAGAGGGAGCCAGTAAAGGGATGCAAGGAGAGGGATGACATGGTCAAAGTGATGGGCTGGGAACATGATCCTTGCAGAAGCTTTCTGAATGGATATCAGTGGTGCAGAATTGCATTTGTCAAGGCCAGAGAAAAGGATGTTGTAGTAAATGAGGTGTGAGCTGATAAGAGCTTGGACAAATAGTGTTTTAGCTGTGTCAATGGATGTGAAAGGCCATGTCTTAGAGATGGTATGCTGATAGAATCTGCAAGACTTAGACATAGGTTGGATGTGACAACTCTTGCTGACTTGAGTGGTAGTACCATTATTTCTGAAAAGTAGGCTGTAGGTGTCAGAAGTTAGCCACCCAAAACTGACCAACTCATAACTAGTAGACACTTCTAAAAAAATGTTGCCATTAACTAATCTCTCTTGACTTTATGCAGTGTAATTGTAGCCGTGTCGGCGTTTCTGCCGCCCCAAGCATTGGAAAAAAAAAAAAGCTGTGATCGGCGGCACTTTGGTAACAAACTGTCAATCCCTGTGATGTTTGAACCTGGCAAAACTCTGAACAAAAAGATCTCTCCACCATGCTTGTAGCTGTTTCCATTGCTTCACACTGACTCAGACATTCTAAGCTTCAGAGTGACACAGAAACAGGTGACAATCCTGAAATCTTATTATATCGATTCCAGAATCATAGGTGTGAATATTTTTAAAAATACTCAGAACAAGACTTTTTCCTGGTGTAACTTTGCTGACTTCTGTGGAGTTATGTGAAGAATGAATTTACCTCACAGGTCCTTGTCTAATTCCAACTGGACAGAGACATACAAACAATTAAAGGATGAAGCAGATAGAGCGTTCCATCAGCAATGATAGGCTAGGTTAAAGAAGTGAGTTTCAAGCAGAAATGTGCAAGAAAGCAAGTCTTTCCCTAGGTTTTAGGCCAACCACCCTTAAACCTGGGCTTATACGTGCTTTGAATCTGGATTTCCTTGTTTGGTTGGACAAACCCTCACTCCACTATTTTACAGTCTGGATGCAGTTGATGTTCAGGTTGCAGAGCTCAGGTTTTGATTGTCCTCCAGTGCCATCCCACAGTTCCAGAGGCCTGTATTTTCCATCCCTTTCTGCCTACGCTACCCTTTATTCTACATGTAGATTCTTCCAATAAAGGACTAGATTCAGTCTTGTACTAGTGTCAGGATGAAAAACTGGGAGTTATCCATTATGGGTCAAGAACACTAACTGCAGTTGAGAATTATAACCTTTCCTCAGGAAAGCTGGAGTTTCTAGCCTTGAAGTGGGCTGTAACTAACAAATTATGTGACTACCTCTAGTGTGCACACTCTTTTCATGGTTTACAGTGATAACCAGTTACCTACATCTTCACCTCTGCCAGTCTGAACACCACAGCACACTGGTGAGTTGCAGAATTATCTAACTTTAACTTCAATGTTAAATATCATCCAGGGAAATCTAATGTGAAGGCTGAAGTTCTATCCAGAATGCCCCTTGATATGGAAAAATATGACAGAATGCTCATAAGAGACAAGTAAAGATGTTAAGGCCATTTTACAGTCCTTGAATGTACAAAGAGATGGAAAGATTAGCAGATGGAAAGATTAGCAGCTTGATTAGCAGCTGGGTACTGCCAGTTCTTTGGTAGTAGGAGACTTCTCCAGGCATTAAATCCACCATAAAGCCTATTCCATGAGAAGACGTTTTGGCAGCACAGAAAAAACTTCCAGTGATTGTTAATATTCTTCTTCATGATACGTTCTTGGGGCACAAACCAAATCACCAAGAGAACACAAGAGGATGTGGTAAGATCTCTGCCCTGATGCATGAATGCTATTTGTTGCATTTTGATAAAGATGGAATACTTCATTGGAAAACCAAGTTACAAAATCAACTGGTATTACCTGAAAAATACAAAAGGCAGGTAGGTAGTTATTTAAGTTAAGTGCCAATGTTGATGCAGGAACAAATGGATATAAACTGGCCATCAACAAATTTAGACTTGAAATTAGATGAAGGTTACTAACCATCAGAGGAGTGAAGTTCTGGAACAGCCTTCCAAGGGGAGCAGTGGGAGCAAAAAACCTAACTGGCTTCAAGACTGAGCTTGATAAGTTTATGGAGGGGATGATATGATAAGACTGCCTACAATGGCACATGGCTCATCTGCAACTGCTAGTAGCTAGTATCTCCAATGGCCAGAAATGGGAGGGCTCTGAGTTACTACAGAGAATTCTTTCCCAGGTGTCTGGCTTGTGTTTCTTGCTGATATGAGCAGTGTCCAAGTGATTGCCATGTTTGGGAGCAGGAATGAATTTCCCCCTGGGTAAGGTTGATAGAGACCTGGGGTTTAATCACTTTCCACTGCAGCATGGGGCATGGGTCACTTGCAGGTTTGAACTAGAGTAAATGGTGGATTCTCTGTAACCTGAAGTCTTTAAATCATGATCTGAGGACTCCAGTAACTCTGCCAGAGGTTATAAGTCTATTACAGGAGTTGGTGGGCAAGATTCTGTGGTCTGCAATATGCAGGAGATCAGACTAGATGATCACAATGGTCCCTTATATATGTCTATATCAAGAACTACATGAAGAGATGGGACTCTTAGAAGCAGAGCAAGTAATCAGTCTGCAAGAGATTGGTTCTATTGACCACAGATGAAGAAAGGCATCAAACATTTTGTCATTAGAGTCTGTACAAAAGAAACCTCATCAACCTACCAGCTCTCCATTAACTAACATAATTACAACAGAGCCATCTGAACTTCTTTCAATATACTTCATGTTTCTAGACAGAAGTAAAGGAGGATATGAATACATCTTAGTCCTAGTCAGGGCCGGCTCCAGCTTTTTTGCCGTCCCAAGCGGCGAAACGGAAATAAATAAATAAATAAATAAAGCCGCGATTGGCGGCACTTCGGCGGCAGCTCTATCATACCGCAATTCAGCGGTGGGTCCTTTGCTCCTTCGCACTGAGGGACCCACCGCCGAAAGACCCGGATGTGCCGCCCCTTTCCTTTGGCTGCCCCAAGCACTTGCTTCCTTCACTGGAGCCTGGAGCCAGCCCTGGTCCTAGTGGATCACTTCATTAGGTTTGTCCAAGTCTACTCCACCACCAAGTCAGTAAAGATTGTGGCTGACAAGAGCTTCAATGACTTTGTTTTAAAATTTGGTTTCCCTAAAATGAATGTTCATGACCAATGAACAGAATTTGAAAATAATTTATTCCAAAGGTTACAGCACTACTATAAAATTGAAACATCTTGCATAACCCGATACCACCTATAGGGATAACGGGCAAGTAAAAAAGCTGAACTGAACTCTACTGGCTGTGAGAACTTTGTCAAGAAGAACAAAAATCAAACTGGAAGGACTCACTTAATAAAATAATGTATGCTTATAACTGTACTTGAAATGAGGCTACAGGGTCCTTACCCTTCTATTCATTATATGAAAGATCATAACATTTGCTTATTGGCATTGCATTTGGTCTACTATAAATGCTGAATCTGTACCTCAGGACAATAAAATTACATTGAGAAATGGAAACAACAGATGAAATAAGCTTATGCACTGGCATCAAAATATCCACAAGAATCACTCTGATCAGAAAGTGTATGGTGCTGCCCGCTTGTCAGGTGACTAAATACTTGTCAGGAATCTTACAGAGGGAGGGGGACCAGGCAAATTACAATCTTACTGAGAAGATAAAATTAATGTAGTATTTGAAAGGAAAGGGGATGGTCCAGTCTATGAAGTACAAGCAGAAAATGGAAAAAGAGGTATTAGCGTTTTTCACTGCAATCTTCTACTTTCTTGTGACTTCTTAGTTTACCCTTGAATATACAAAAGCCCTCCAAGTCACCACAGCAGAAGACACAGAGAACAAGGCAAACTAGCACAATAGGAAATCAAAATGAATGCAGAGATTCAGTCGCTAGTGATTCTGATAATGAGAGTGAAGATGAACTACATTATGTGATGTTACCAGATACTGCCCATGGCACAGAGGCTCTGAATCCAAAGGCAGAAACATTTCATCCACAAGTGGGAAATGAGGATGTTGTTGATTCTGTAAACTTGAAAGCTGCTGGTCATACTGATGTGACACTCATGCCAGCTGTTGAAAGACCAAAATGAGATTATGGTACCTGAAACCAGGAGCTCTCAAGATGACAGATCACCAGAACAACCCACGGACACTGAAGGTTGTCTGACTAGAGAGACAAGAAGCCCACAGATATTGACATACGAACAGGTAAGGACACCTGGTTATCAGTGTTTAAATCCAACTGTATTACTGGTGAATGTGCCATGAGGTTAGCCTCATGTTTGTCACATACCATACCGAAATAACAATTTGCTGTTTTGAGAGAGAGACAATGTGGAGGAGGTATATATTTCATTGGACCAACTTCTGTTGATAGAAGGGACAAGCTTTTGAGCCTCACAGAGCCCTTCTTCGGGTCTGGCAAAAGAAACCAGAGGGTTCAAGCTAAATAAAAGGTGAGGCATATTGTTAACTCTAAGGGGTTCAGATGTTGTAGGAGACTACTTAAAGCGAAGTGGACAATTAACACCTCTGCAATCATAAGACAATGGAGGATTACTAGACAGCAGGGTGTGTTTCAAGTTGTTATAATGGGCCATAAAACTAGTGTCTCTGTTAAATCCATGGGTTTTCAGGGTCCAGCAGAGATATGAATCTAAGTTCCCAGGCTTGTCTTTTGAAGATATTGCACAGATTTCCTTTGAGGATGAGGACTGAGAAGTCAGATATGGTGTGATTGCTTTGTGAAAAGTGTTCGCTCATGGAGTGTTTTTGTCTTTTATCATTTTTCTGTGTGAGTTCATTCAAGAATTTAGTGATTGTCTGGTTTCACCCACAAGTATAGTTGGTGCATTGATACACTGGATGAGGTATTATATATGTAGTTGTGATAGCCATGTGTAGAACCTACGGATCTTGAAGGGTGTGTTGTGGGAAGTATTGATCATCCCAGCGGTGAAAGTATATTTGCAGGTTTTGCATCTGCTGTTTTGGCAACATCTGGTGCTGCTTTGAGTTGGTGTGTCCCTATCTGTGGGGGAGCTTGCTTCTTATGATGAGGTTGGCAAGGTTGGGGATTGTTTGAAGGCCAGAAGAGGGATGTTGGGAAAGATTTTTTTCAGGACATGGTCCCCATCAAGTATAGGTTGTAATTTTTGATGACAAAGGAATTACACTTGCCATACATCATCTGTATCACATGGACATGCTAATAAGTCATACTGATGCACTGAATGTTGTATATTTTGTTATCAGAAATGTCAAGATGACATTACGTTTATGAGGGGGGAGTGTAGCACTCATGAGGGAATGTCAGGGTTTATTTACCTGTACTCTGTCCCTTTAAGGATTGGAGACTTGCTGACCAGGAAAAAGCATGGGGAAAAAGTTGTGATGCATGGTGTGGTCCCAGGAGTGTTGATTTTGTTGTGTTCCAGTGAGACTGAGCTGGTGTGGGGCTTATGTAGGCTACATTTGTTTGGATTTTTTATATTAAGTTTAATAAAACCTTGGTTTTAAAAGCATCACTGGACTGGAGTATAACAGATGCACCTGAAACCAGCAGCTGTACAACAGCATCTCTGAGAGGCTGGCAGGGGGTTCAAACAGACAGCCATGAAGTGTTGAGAGAGAATCAGAAATCCCCAAGGTGGCCTCCCTCATGTGGAAGTTCTGGATCTATTGCTAGTCCTCACATGAGCCTGCGACACCTTGCTACTTTTCCTGCACCAGACATGCCAATCTGCACATGAGGAATCTGCAGGGATTGCAGAAAGCATCAGCTGTCTCCACTCTGCCATGTTAACATCCAGCTGGCATGATCTCCTTGCCAAGATCTGCCACCACCTTCTAAGGGTCACATACCACTGCTGAAATGTCCTTCACCATGTTTCATAACCTCTGTTTGCATTCTGCTACATAAACAGTGCAGCCAAAAGCGGGCACAGTTTATGCGTTGGCACCAGTCAGAATGGACAGAAGTGAGGAGAGTGCAGAGCTGGAAGAGCCTCAGCTAACTGTGTTGGCAGACTAAAACCACTTCCATACAGGGGGTCAGGAAGGACAAACAAGTTCTCCCCCAATACACCATGAAACAATTTTTAGAGTGGCTCAAATGAGAAAGGTGTTAAGAACCCTGGGATACTCCCCAGAAATTCTGGTACTTAACCCAGGCCACTGCTGTGCCGGGGTAGATAATGGCTACTTGGGTATGAGTTGTGTGCAGCTCTGCAGGATGGACACTGGCCTATGGGCTTGGCCAGCCTGGGTGCCCATGCCCAGGAGCCCAGACTTGGTTAAATTGTGTAGTAAAGACATACCTGTGGTATAAATCATGTAAAAAGAAATTAAGCTCTTTTATGGAGGAGATAAACAATAGAATTCTCTGCCAAAACCATAGACCATATGCAGGAATCTATACTACGTAGGTGATAGGGTGTCAATGGGTGCTAGGTAGTGTTGGATAACCTGTGGGGAGGGGAGAAGAAGTGTCAGAAACACCACAGAGAAGACAGCAGAAACCTGCAGCCAGCCAGAGAACACTGAGAAAATCTAAGAACGAGAGAGAAAGAGAGTGAGAGAGCTTTGGGGCAGAATGCTGGCTGCAAAGAGGCTTGGAACTGTGAGCAAAGAAAGTGCCTCCTGTTTGATTTCTACTGTATTGCGGGATACAGATTTTATGTACACTTTTTGTAAATAAACAGGTTGTACCAAAGAAATACCTGATTCCATCATCAATTTCTCTTCCTAATGGAAAAAACCTGCAAGATTCTGAATAAAAATAATAATAAAAAATATTGGCTAACCATTCAGATCAAAAGGGGTAACCCTATTTTTTATTAAATTCAAATATTTACTGTATTAGCAATTCAATTGCAATTCAGTGTAGCATTATTTAAGAATTCATACTTTCCTCAGATATTTTAGCTCTTTTATCTTATTTGAGTTACTCGAAAAGATGCTTATAAATTCAGTTTTAGGAGGTTGCTTTAAAAAAAATGGTGGTTTGGGGGGGAAAAGGCTAGATATTTCCAAGGGTTCCTGTAGATTTGAGTGATTGCATAAGGTTGCCATGTTTATTTATTGTTTTATTTAAAAAGTTAATAAAAATATTTAAAATGGTCCTCTTTTGGATTTAGAGTGATATCTAGACTTAAATAAAAAGAAGACTAGAAGAATAGAAAGTAAAAAGAATCTCTTCCCTCCCCCTCCAGCACATTTTCAAAAGAACTAGAATAAAATTCCTTCAAATTTTGCCAAAATTTCCTGTATATTTATCTTGTTTCTGCTGCCAGGTTTCTTCATACTGTGCCAGCTTCTCTTTCTTGATGCTAGTTAATTTTTCCATACATCAAATGCTTCACACCTGATTAGACCAGCTTTGAACTGCAAGTAGGATAGGGCACTGCCAATCTGCTGTGACTACAAGCCAGACTGTCTGTTAGAGATTTTGGCTCAGTTTGGAGGCTCTCCTAGCCATACTTTGTGCAGAATAATCAATTTCCACTAGGACAAGATACATTTCAGATTGAGTCTTATCTCCTGAGATCATCATAATATAATTAAAAATCACTCATAAGAAATCTTATTGGTTATTTCCACCAGCTGTGCCTTAGGTCATTCATTCTATTCTTTGGACAATAACAGTTCAACCCATCTTAAATAATCTTCAGCGGGTATTAAAACTTTGAAACAGAATTTGATATCTTGTTTCTATCTTAGTGGCCTACTGAAACCTTTCTAGTCTTGTCCCAGGTCAGTGTCTATTTATCGTTAGGGTTTTTTTTAGATCTGCTTGCTTCAGCTTTGTCATAAATCCATAATTGCAAAAGATTTGTTTTTCTAGCAGTCTTTTGCAAAACAGATTCATGGCTGAAAACTGAAAAAGGTTAAAATTTGTATCATTAAGGAATTAAACATGAGGATGATATTCTTATCTCTCAGCAGAAATTATCTCACTCCAGTACAATAAATCTCATGTATAATTCCTTCTCTGAGCTGTATACTAAATGCAAAACGGAGACAAGGGATATTATGTATATGGTTTGCTCATTTAGAAAAATTGCAAAATTCCAGGTCAATGTTACTGTATAAATTCAAAGATTTGTTGAATCTGTTTGGTTTATTTATTGAGTCCTAGTATTTTCCATTTTGGAGCTATGTAGATATGTGAAGTTGCCTGTCTTTAAAGAAAGCATCCTTACTATCTTCAAACCACAACTCAACACATCCCTATTATTTATATTCTCCTTCTGGATACCTCGGCCACGATTCTGACAGCACATTCCTCAGTCCTTGTTAGAAGTGGCAAACCTCTACATACATTCCTTGTCATCTTAGGTCCAAATTGTGAGTATCCTTTGCAAGCCTACTTAGGGGTGAAGAGGAGCAAAAAGCTTCACCACCATCTTCTTATGTAACTGTACTGGGACCACAGCAGCAGCCCCTGTACTCCCAGAGAGCACAGGAACTACTGTCTCCTGCTGGGGAGCAAGACTGAAAAGGAATAAGGATAAAGCAGGCCCTGCCCTTCCTTCTGCACCAGACAGTACAGCAGGGCTGGTGGACCAGTCATGGCATTCTGTGACATCCTAATGGATGCGCATGGGAAGAGAGCATCTGCTGCATAGAGCAACACTCAGACAGACTCAATCCTGGAGGCACCTTCTCTCTGGTGCTTCTCCTGAGGTACTAAGACTCCATAGCAACCCATACGTAGATTTGTGTCTTAGAAAACACAATCTAGTCCCTGTGTCTTCTTATGTGTTTGTCCAGTATCTGGCACAACAGGGTCTCAGTTCTGATTGGAGCACCAGGACATTTCTCCATTACAAATTAGGGTAGAGCTTGTTTTCCCAAGCAAATGCATTAGCTCTGACAGCCATCTTCCAGGAACTTACACATTCTGCAGTGCACAGACAGCACTAAAACCAGAATCTGAAGAAAGATAATACAATTAAACATAGATTAAATAGAAGCAAGAAGAGAAACAACAGGCAGGTTTAAAACACAGATGTCCTAAGTACAAGGAAAATGACTTTGCAAATCCAACACACAGAGACAATGACTTTTTAAACACTGACAATATCTTTTGAGACAAATGCTGAAGCTAAACTATGTTCTCGCTGCTTCCCATTCCATGTTTCTTTTTTATCATCCTGCAGCAGTGAAGTAGACTGCAATTGAGAAGGTGGTGTTTACATTACTTCATGAGGGAAAGAAAACAATCCGAGATGATATTTTCACATTTCACTGACATCTTCTAATTTACTTCCTATTGAGCAACCGAGAAAACCTTGCAATTCAAAAAAAAGATTTCAAACAGAACACGTCTAATTCATATTTTCATGGATAATTATCAGACTAGATAACTGTGAGAAGAGATGTGATTCTGTCAGTTGTTGCATCTGTACACTATGGCAGATTAGTTTTGCTAAACATGTATAATGTTATTGTTGTGTACATTAACTGTATTAAAAACCAGTAACATTTTGGGGAAAAATTCTACTCTCCAGTGTTATGAAGGTGAGAGGAAAGGAAAGCTGCAGAGTGTTAGAGTAGCGTAGGAGGTCTCTAGTCTATTTTTCAGGGCAAGACAGTAGTAGGAATTCTTGGAGTAATATGGCAGCAAAGCTGTTGTTCCAGCAAGAGGCACAATGCATTCTCCCAAGTGCTTGCTCCCACAGGCATCTGGGGGAGGCAGCTTGGTCCAGTAGATAAGGCAGTGGTGTGGGAAGCAGAGGACCTAAGTTCTATTCCTAGTTCCACTACAGGGCTCATGAATGACTTTTGGCAAATCGCTTCACCACTCTCTTCCCTTAAATTGCATGGGTGGGTTTAGATCTCTTTAAAATGGAGACATAGGGCTGTAGTTAGAACTGCTAGGTGTGTGCAGACATTGTATGAGGTCTGCCATGTGTCCTTAGTTCTGATCTGCAACATCCTACTATTTCAGTTCTTGGCTTCATGAACTGAAACTGCTCAATATGCCAAATTTAGGGGAGGAGGGCAGTTTTTGTAATATGGAAAACTATCCACTAGAGAGGCAGTTAGAGCTATCAAATATATTGAATAGGTTATACATCATATTTAAAGCTGGGTTTCCAGAGGTCAAAGGCTAGTGCACTAATTCCCACTGATAGTTACTCTCTAAATAAAAAAATGTTTGCAACCCCTTTGTAACTCGGGAGAAGTTAGAGAACAGTAATACAGCTCTATACTATATTGAGCAAAACCAGTTTCCTTATATAAGCCAAACTTCAGGCCTTCCCTAATAAAAATCCTGCATACCACTTTATAGCACATTTACTCTGTAGAGAAACTGACCACAAGTCCTTAATACAGCATCACTGCTGGCTATTGAGCTTTGTATTCCTATAAATATTCCAAAGGGAAATCTGAAGGCTGGCATGGGTAGGCTGTAGTTTTAAAATATCACAGACTGGGTGGAACCCAGACTCTTGTTGCTTATTATACCGATGATCCATCTCATGGTATTCTTTGCAGCTGAAATCTAATAAAGAGTAACATTTCTGAAATATTAGAAATTAGATTACAGCTTCTAATTGTCTCTTTCATAACCAAGGAAGATCCATGTTAATAATTCTTCGCAGTGTCATTCAAAAGAAGACATCTGTTTAAGCATACATTGTCAGACAGATCTGTTCAACATAGCCTTTATTAATTTGTTGCTCTCCACGAATAATTGTGACTGCACATTTATTAAAATCTTTAGAAATGTGTAAGAACAAGCAGAAGACAAAGTTAAAGTTAAATCTGAATTGGGGACATGTTGTTAAGAAAGAAATGGTTTCTTCCACAGTAGTTGGTTACTGCACTAGTAATAATGCAATGCATTACATCTGATATATTCAAACTGTGCCTCTTATATTCGCTGACTGAAAAAGGACAGTTCCATTTTCTTCAGTGCAAAAAAGAGTCACTCATTGAAAGGTCACAGGAAACTGAGGAGAAATGTCAGGCACACAGGCTGACCTATTCAGAATATAATCAAGCCTTCTTTAAAAAGACAACATCAACTTTATGAAGGGTAGCAATCTTATTGTGTTCCCCATGTTTCACTAATGCAGTTAGTGTGAATAAAACCTTGAGGAAATCCTACCATTCTAAAAATAGAGAAGGTGGCTTATTACATATTGAAGCTTTAAAAACATTATAATTCAGTCACTGTCTCTATTTCACTAGCTAACAGTTTCAGCACAAGAGTGAAGGAATCCTATGTTCAGTACATATTGCGGTTGGATTTTAAAAAAAATTAGCTATTATTAGAAGTGAATTTAATGCTGTTGAAATGTGTAAGAATAATAGCACTGACAAATGATGCCCTCTATTTCCTGCTTTTGTAGAGCGAGTAGAGCATGGGCAGTCAATCGGTTTCCCCACACTGTTTATGGAGAGACCACCTTTCGGTTACATTGGTTCCAATGCAACAGTAAGGACACTGATTTGTCTGATGCTTGGTGCCTAGATTGCCTTTCAGTGTGTTCAGAATCAAAGTAATCTCTGCCCCAGCCCTTCTCACCAAGCCACACAACCACGAGTGTCACCATGTGCACTTGGTTTAAACTGAGCCTGCTGGATGGGAGAGACGAGGTTGGTACATACAAAGCAGTGGAAGGGAGTAGAGGAGTCTGACTGGGTAGTAAGACAGGAAGCAAAAGTAAGGGAGTATGTGTTCCACTTATCTTTTATTGTGGAGCATAATTTCTTCCACTTGAGGAGTACTGTTAATTATGCTACTCTTGTCCCCCCCCCCACCCCTTGAGATCTGTGAAGTGGGGGGTTAAGGATGCAGTTGATGACAGATCTGACTGGGACCTGCCCTTTTTTGGTTGTTATAGCTCCTTTTGCTAATCTATATTCAGTAGATTGAGGTCCTGCGAATTGCTGTTATGTACAAGCAGTAGCATATGAGACAGAATGTAATAATATGGGTTGGTTGGGGGAGGACTCATTTTCTTGTGCTTTCAGGAATTTTTGCTTGGTGGAAGTACCCAGGAATATATACCAACATAAATATATATGTTTGTTTGACAACTTCCGCATTAGAAAAACAGTTGTTAGAATTTCACACCTATTTAACATCCATTAAATACAGAGCACCAGCAAAATGAATCTCCATCAGAGAGGAAATTATACTAATAGTGTTTTAATTAAGTAGCAAGCTTCACCATTCAGCTAGACTAAATCAGTGTTTTCGGAGATGTCCCAATAAAGAGTTTGTCCAAATTAAATGTCTCCCAATTAAGTAAAGAATATCATAATTGTATGTTATACTTCTATACTACCTTTCATCCCAAATCACTTTAAAATTCTGTATGGACAGCACCACTGAATGGTAGGGGCATTTGGATGAAAGCATTCAACAGGCAACTGTCACAAAAGTACAAAGAGGGAAAATGAATACTGGCATTAGCAAGTTTACTTTATAGTCACTACACCAAACAATTTCCCTAATGCATCTAGGGTGTTGATATGAAGTTCAGGAAGTTGAATCAGTTTAATGCAGATTTCTTGAGTTCTAAAAATGCCAACATGCAGATTCTTCATTTACCAAAATGCATTGCCCTGTCATTGTCTGGTGAGAAAAAGAATGGTGGTTCTTTTAAGGGTTCACTCTCTTGGGGACTGGGACAGGGGAGGTGGCCGGGAGTGGAGAAAGGCTTTGCCTGAGCTTATGGGTGGGCTGGAGGGGTGCAAATATGCTGTTGGCCCCTGCACACCAGTGGGAGGGTATATAAGACCTATTCCTCCAGTGACTGCCTGCAGGGATGAAGTCAGGAGCAAGAGCGATGAGTCTGAAGTAAAAACCAAGCAGTGGTCCATGTTGGCAACTGCCAGTTCTTCCAGTCACTCAGGGTATGAGGTAGGTGGGATTTGACTGTTGGTGCTGGGAGCCAGCAAGGAGGCCATTCAGGCACAGCTAAACCTCTGGAACATTGGTTCTTGACCAGTTTTGTCTAGCACCTTGAACATTCAGGTGTATGGGGGGTATGTGGAGGAATTTACTCAACTCCACTAGAGGGCAGGAGGCCTCTCAGAATTTGACACTACAGTCTGTGGTGTCATGGCTGTTGCAGGAGTGTCCTCTATTCGGGCTGATACACATTCAGCAAGGAAGGATTCTAATTGAGCTTTGGAATTTAGGGATTTACAATGAGGAGATGAGATCTGACACCCTGACTCTGAATGTCAAAAAAACAATTAAGGGACGGTGAAGTGAGTCAGAGTACTACAAGAGTGTGGGAAAACTGTGGTTTGCCCACTGTAGCAGGGTGGATCCCTGCTCCGGGTTCTTAAGGGGTTTAAAAGCGGCTTGGCAGGGCTTGAGCTGCTGCTCTCAAAAGCTGGGCTGACTGGGGAAGTAGCCGCAGCTGGGCCACACCCCAATCAGGCCACAGCTGGCCCCTATAAAAGGCTGTGAGCCAGGAGCCCAGACAGTCTCTCTCTGGCTATAGAGAGAGATGGGCCTGGCTGCTTAGGAGCTGAGACAAGGTACCTAGGGAGAAGCAGGGCTGGGGAAAGGCTGAGGAGCTGGGGAAGCTCCAGCCTAGAAAACCCCAGGCTGCGGTCTAGCACAGGGCAAAAGGTACTGGGGGTTGCAGGGGGCAACCTAGGAGTAGGCAAAGGCAGCAGGTCCAAACCCCCTTTGCCGATGATGAGTACTGGATACTGCAGTCTGCCCCAGCAAACGGGGGCTAGATAGAGACTGGGTCAGTAGCCACTACTGAGGCGAAGTGGGGATAGAAGGTGGGGGTTCCCTGGGGAGGGGAAACCCAGAGAGAAAGGGGTTACTGCTAGGGGGCAGCACCCCATGTAAAGAGGGCACCGGGGTCCTGGGAGGGACACGGGGGCCAGGAGAAGACAGGTGGATCACCGGCCTGCAGAGGGCGCTCCAGGGCTGGAAAGAGCTAATTCCACCGAGCAACCAGTAGGAGGCGCCACAGGGGTGAGTCAGCCCGTCTACACGACTCAAAGCATTACAGACTTGCCTAGTGGTGAGGCTGCTGGTGTCAGGCCGCTCTTTTCTCACAGGGAAGGGCGTTACCTGAGGAACAGAAATTTCAGTTCGTGATGATGTCAAAGAGTGTGTATTGTTGAGGTTCCATATGTGAAGTGGGATCTCATTTGTTCAGGACTGGAATGGATACATCCACAGCACAGCTTGGTATGTGAGCTAAATGAGTTATGCCTGTCAGTGGTGGCATGTGAATGCAAACAAGGGTATGGAGGCCCCTGTTGGGAAGATAATTCAGTGATATTAATATGATAAACTCTTCCTGTTTATCCCTTCCTTCAGTGGGCTCAGAGGTGAGGCAACTCTGAGTTGGCATGCGTTGGCACCTAGCCATGTGGCCCCTCTTCTGTTTATTGGCCAGAGAGGGCCAAATCAATGGATCAGTGTACAACTGGGGGAAACAATTATGGCCACAGGCATTCAAACTCGTATGTGTATGTGAGGCCCGCGATTGAGAATCAGAATCCAATAGTGTGAATGTGCTAATTTTGCTGTCTATCCAATATTCAGGAGCATGGAAATGGGCCATGAGAACTGGTGTCTGGCTCTATGGGCACACTATTGTTTACTGGGACTACTAGTGGGCAGCCAGTTTCTCTGGGGCTCACAGCTGTGCCTTGGCAAAAGAGGCAGGCTCTGGGATCAGCTGATGCCCCTCTTACACTCTGTGGCATCCAGGAAGCAGCCACCTTAAATTATTATTATGCACCTGGGTGAAAACGATTTTGGATTTTGTAGTGGGGTTGACTTCACCATCAGGGAAAAGTAAGATTCAGGGCACATCCAGAATCTGTAACTGTAAACTGGTCTGATGATGCAGCAAAATGTATGGTGGGGAACTGTTAGGCCTCCACAGGTTGGCAAGGCCAGAAGATGTGAGAATCCGAGGGTGATTCCATCTGTACAGGAACAAATATCACAGTGAGCACCTGAATTATTCAGGGATGATAGAGTACAACTAGGGTGTGGTTATATTTTTGGCTAACGGATATTGTTAACGATGTGGGAATTTGGCTGGGGCTGGAAGGAGGGTAGGGCTTCCTTGTGGTAGGGCCCAGTGCAGGTATGTGTTTCATATGTGTCCAGTTCCCTGATAAACTGGAATTGGAAATGGACTGAGGGAAAGGCATCCCCTCAAGAAGCTGGGGAAGTGGGTTGGGGGTCCTAATGTCTGTTAAAATAAGGAGGCAACCCCCTTTCCCAGGCACCTTATATCCCCCTCATAGGAAGGGATAGGAGTTGGGTCCAAGCAGTTGTCTGGGACTGGGTGTAGAGAGGAGGGGGGATAACGGCAGCTCTTCCCAGACAGAAATGATTAAGCAAGGAAGGATGACCTGCACTGTAAGTTATTGCTAGAGCGTTCTCAGATGAGTTAAGCTGATAAAGCTGTGGCCTAATTAAACCACATTCCTTGCATCTTGTCCTTCTTCCCCTTTGTCTGAGACAATACCTTACAATTTGCCAAAGGTACTGATACTTATCAAGACCAAGAGGTAAAATTAAAATTTGACTTTCTAGGCTAAGCAGTTTGGAGTTACAATGAGCCACAAACAAACCAAAATCAAACTAACCAACCAACCACCCATCCCCCAATGAAAATTCTCTCCCAGTTCTCGCTGCCACAAATTCAAATACTTAGGAACATATAAAGGAAATGAAAAATAACTTTTAAATAGTCATATTTCTCAAACATCTAGTCTGATTTAGCTCATGCTTTCGAGAACAATTCTGGTATAGGAGAGAACAAAAGCTTGGTAGAAGAACACACCTATTACATTTCCTGTGGGTTCATTTAGATTGGGCAAAATTAGGAGTGAGGGTGGGTAAAATCATGTTTGTAACAGAAGCGAGATTAAATCTTAATTATGGAGTGACTATCATAGCTCCATTATATATAACATAATACATATACACATCTTGCCCATTCAGCCAAATACAAGTTTTTTTCTTTCATTTCTTTTTTTCTGAAAGATGATAAAACTAGCACTTCTTATATTTTCCCATTTTTTCAAATGATGGTGACCATTTTAATATAAACTAACTGTTATTGAATGGTAATGTGATAAAAGCTGTATGAAAAAGTTATCACCTCCTCCAAAATTTGTTCAGATATATTTGTGCACAGTAAATAAAAAGGGACAAAAACGGGTTAACAGCAGCCCAACAAAATAATTCCTCTGATGTTTTAATTTGCAGCTCTGACCATCATCAGGCGGATAAATTAATGTGTAGCAGCTGTGACAAGTATCCAAGTTTGGAGCCTAAATATCTTTTTCAGAGAGATGTGTTGAAAGTTAAACGGGCTCATCAGAGCCATGTTAAGTACATGAGCGTTTTTGGTGTTTCTTTGCAGTGTTACAGCTTTGCTCCAAAAACAACACCATGAGATTACACGATGAGACACTCTTTAAACAGCCAAGGGACACAGAAACACTGTCAGAATCACTAGAGTGCTCTTGCAGAGCACTTTTATGAAGTAACATGAGTAATTGGATGTAAAAGTTGCCAACATCCACAGTACTAATAATGTCTGTGGTGCAGTATTTGAAGAATGCAGTGGCAAACTTTTCAATTATGGTTATCCTTCTGCAATGTTATTTTGTTCAAAAATAGCAAACGTTAAATGTTCCTACAGTTTTTCTTTCTTCTATTGCAACTGGCCTGAACTGAACTGAAAATAACTTAGTGCTGAGAAATTTTACAAAATTATAGTGCTGCCCATCATTGCCACTTTAGCTTAGGGTCTACTAAAGCTTCCATGATGTGCACTTCTTTTCAGGGGGCTTATACAATAATTTGGACATAGTAGTGTAGAAAATTATGATCCAGAGTCTGGTCCCCTGTTTCAGCTCCTCTGCACTACTCCAGTGGCACAGAGGCCATAAATCCACCCTAACAGGGCAGCTGGAGACTTCCCCAACCTGGGCAAATCCTCAAGTGAAATGAAGCTGGCATAGCCAGCATTATGTTGCTTCATGTAGGAAGCAAGCCAGGGACTTAGTTTTGACTAGTGTAATGGCTCCTTGAGGAGCTGTTACAACCAGGTAAGTTATAGGTAAGGATTGGAGGAGCACCCCAAGGTGGCCTGCAGTCACCTTCTCCACTTTGGGCCCTATACATAGCAGTGGAGGCAGTATCCAAGGATAAGTCCTAATACCACTTATTAAAAAGACTATATTACATATGAAGAAAACATCTACCTGATTCAGCATTTCAGAATAATTATCCAAAAGAATCTGAAAGCCTTAAAATATTTTCAATGTGCTTTCTGGCATTTACCAAATGATTTGCTATTACTTGAGTAAGCCTCCTTCAGTCCTACAGAAATATAGCAATAACCAACATTGGAATGTGTATTTGATGCTAGAGCTTTTAACATAATTCCAAGTACTGGCCACTTGGAGAAACTGTGGACATGCCCAGAAAAAACTGAATAATGGTGATAAGCTATATATGATGGGCACAGTGGGTGGAGCACATATAGAATCAAATCAGTTGCAAACATTCAGTGTCCAGCATTTGAATGTTTACTGTGTGAGTTAGAATCATTGCTACAATTATTTGGGACCATATATTCAAAAAGTAGTCTCCATTTATGTGTGCACAACTTAGGGCTTATTGTGCAAAGTCTATTGCAGTATCTATGGAAACATATCAGTTGTGCATATAGGTGTTTGTTAGTGCTTGAAAAATACTTATGCAGGTTGAAGTCTCTTTGAAAATTTGTTCCTGGATGTCATAACTATCAATCATATACAGTATATATATCTGTGTATAAAAGAATGAATGTTTAGTTGTTATTTATTATACTTTTTCAGGAGATGGTGTAATGTAATAGTCAGAATGGCAAATAATGGATAAAATGAGAAAAGATCACTTTGTACTGTTTGACACAATGAAAGGTAGTATAGTCATACCAATAAATCTGTTAAATGCAGAGAATTCCTTTGCTTGGGTGTTATATTAATTCAGTAGCACAGTCCTTTATTTGACAGCTGGTAGAAAAACTTGAATTCCGATTATTAATAACCTTTCCACAGTCTATCATTAATGTCAGTGGGTGCGGTTCAAGGAGTTTTCTTTTGGCATGTATAATATGTTAACATATTAACTCACTGCTCATGTACTAGGAGGAGGAATACAAGCCAGGGAAGGCATTTTATGCCAATTCTAAAGACACTAAAAATAAACTCATGCTACTTAATAACTTAGACAACTTGGTAAATGTCTGATTTCTCCTGTCTTTAAAGTGCTGTATCAGCACTTAGAGTTTAAAGACGGTTCTTTCACTAGACGATTACATGGAGGAAGGATGGTATGGCTATGGGATATTTACAGCAGACAGATCATGTAACTAAACTTGGTCCTGCTTTAAGCAGGGGGTTGGACTAGATGACCTCCTGAGGTCCCTTCCAACCCAGATATTCTATGATTCTATGAAACTCATGTCAGGTTTAACAATACTGTGAAAGCAAACAATATCAGCATGTCTGGCTAAAAAATATGGTCAACTATAAGAGTAGCTAATGAAGTCAGGGAACACTGACACCTGTCATCTGGTAGGAGTACAACTGTTTGTAACCTTGACCCAATCAGGTTGTGGGGCCAAAAAAAGACCAGTTTCTAACCAGTACTCCTGTATATCATACCCTTATTACAAATCATACTAGGTATTGTGTAAAGTACATCACCTTAAGCTACATGACAGCATGCTATGGTTTATCACCAGCAAATTGCTTGATGAAAATTACTATGGGCTTGTAGTGCCCCTCACTCTTCCAGTCGGAGGGACGCCACTCCGGCTAGTCATATGGGGTCAGGACCAGAGTCTGTAAGACAGGCAAACAGTAAAGACCAGGCTTTAGCCTGGACTGGGGTAGCTCAGGTAGTCAGCCCTTAACTACAATCTATCGGGGCTGTCTGGGGCCTGAGCAGAACACAGGCAACTAGCAAGCAAACAGTCTTTCAGGGCTGGCTTTGGCCTGGGTGGGGCTCAGGCACCCGCTGAGCAAGCAAACAGTCTTTCAGGGTGAGTGGTGAGAGAGCTCCTGTCCTGGGCTAGAGCCTCCTTGCACCGTGTAGGGGGTCAGCCACCCGGGATAGGGTGGCAGGGGGATGCGGGCCCTACTCCACCCTACTCCACTGCATCCCAGCCCAGGGCCCTGACAGGGGTAGGATTGGCTGCTCCTGTGTTGGCAGGGATCCAGCTGCAACACGCCGACTGAGCTACGCCGGGCTTGGCAGCTGGCTGCTCTGTGGCTGTCCCTGGGCTACTTCCTGCCTCCCCGGGGTTTGGTACCTGTGGCCTCCAGGCCTCTTCCTGCTCTTTGGGGTAAACGGCAGCGGGTACTCCTGGCCAGTCCTCGTCCACGCCTGGGGATCGGGAACAGCCAAGGGCAGGTTCCTCTCGGGGCCTCTGGAGAACAGGCTGAGCATCCTCCTCTGTTGCAGGCTCTCCCCCAAATGAGCTGCAGGGCCGGCCTTTTATACTTCTGGCCCCGCCCTGGTCCTTCCAGCGAGGGGGGCAGGTGATCTAGGCTCCGCCCCCTCAGGAGTAGGTAATGCTCCCTCACTCTCCCGGTTGGAGGGAGGCCACTCAGCCTCACTACACACCGCCCAAGTCCATCTCTGGGAATGCGGAGATGGCACCCTCCTTCTCCCCCAGCCAGGAGAAAACGTCTCCGTTAACATGGTCCTTACCAGCTCGATGCCGAGCCGTGAAGGCATACGGCTGTAGTGTTAAGTACCAACGCCTAATCTGGGGGTTTGTTTCCTTTGCCTTTTGTAGCCACTTCAGCAGTGCGTGGTCAGTCACTAGCATGAAGGGGTCGCCTACCAGATAATATCTTAAGGTGTCCACCACCCACTTGATGGCTAGTGCTTCCTTCTCAACCACTGCATAATTTCACTCTTGGGGGAACAGTTTACAGCTGATATATAATAGAGGGTGTTCTTCTCCATTGACCTCTTGTGACAGGACTGCCCCCAGGCCCACCTCCGAGGCATCGGTCTGCAGCAGGAACTCCCTGACAAAATCAGGGCTGAAGAGCACCAGCTCCTCGCATAGAAAGTCCTTGAGGGTTTGGAAGGCCTGTTGGCATTCGTTTGTCTACCGTACCTGCCAAGGGCTGTCCTTCTTTAGGAGCTCTGTCAGTGGGGCTGCGATTGAGGTGAACCCAGGGACAAAGCGGCGGTAGCAGCCCGCTAGCACCAGGAATTGCCGCACCTGTTTCTTTGTTGTCGGGGCTTTATAAGCCTGTAATGCCTGGACCTTCCCCACCAAAGGTCATATTTGCCCTCACTCGAGGGTATATCCAAAGTAGGCGGTCTCTTGCCAGCCAATTTTGCATTTCTTGGGGTTGGCGGTCAGCCTGGCATCCTGCAGGGCCCATAGGATGGCGGCGACCTGGTTGAGGTGATCATCCCATCAGCAGCTGTAAATCACCACGTCATCAAGGTATGCTGCTGCATAGGCTTTGTGTGGCTGCAGGACTCAATCCATCAGCCTCTGGAAGGTAGTGGGTGCCCCATGAAGGCCGAAAGGCATTTGGGTAAACTGATACAACCCAGCGGGGGTAGCAAAGGCAGTCTTCTCCTGAGCGCTCAGGCTTAAGGGGATTTGCCAATACCTCTTTGTAAGGTCCAGGGTACTGATGTACTGAGCATCTCCCAGGCGGTCCAGCAGCTCGTCAATCCACGATCTGGGGTAGGTGTCAAATTTCGAAATGTTATTGACTCTCCTAAAGTCAATGCAAAAGCAGACCGTCCCATCTGGGTTTGGGACCAAGACAATGGGTCTGCACCAGTCACTTTGCAACCTTTCAATTACCCCCAACTCCAGCATGGTCTGCACCTCCTTTTCCACGATTTCCCGCATGCAGCATGGAAATGGTCTGGTTGTCTCTCGTACAACCTCCCCTGGCTTGGTTAATATCTTATGCTGCACTAGGAGGGTTTGTCCGGGTCTCACCGTAAACATCTTAGGGAAGGACCTTACCAGCCCCTTGGCCTGCTTCGCTTGTTCTTCAGTCAAGGTATCCCCCAATTGTGGCTCTTCTGGGTTGGTGGGAACTGGTAGTTCAGGTCCCAGTTTGGGCTCGGGGGGGGGGAGGGGGGTATGGCGTGATCAAGAGCACCTTCCGCTCCCACCAGGCCTTCAACAAGTTAACATGATGGGTTTGCTTTTTCTTCTTTCGGTTGGGTTGGGACACTTCATAGGTGTCACTCGACTTGATGAATAACCTCATAAGGTCCCTGCCACTGGGCTAGCAGCTTAGACTCCTCCGATGGGAGGAGTAGCAACACCCTCTTGCCTGATGCAAAGGTCCTTCCATGGGACCCCTTATTATAGGTTTGCTCTTGGCCTTTCTGTGCTCTCTGTACATTTTCTTTTGCAGGTCCCCCACCCGGGTTAGTTGTTCCTGCAACTGCAGGACATACTGGAGGAGGTTGTGTAATGGGGATGGGGTTTGCTCCCAGTTCTCCTGCATGAGGTCGAGTAACCCCTTCGGCTGTCGGCCATATAGTAAAGTTCGAAGTGGGAGAACTTAGTCAAAGATTGAGGGACTTCCCGGAGGGCCAGTAACAGGGGTGGAATCAGCTGGTCCCACTGGCGCATCTCTTTGTGGGGGACCTTCGTAACATGTCCTTCAATGCACAATTAAAGCACTCCACCAGCCCATCCATCTGAGGTTGGTAGACGGATGTTTGTAATTTCTTTATCCCCAAGAGGTCGCAGCTTTTTCACACCAAAGCTTAATTTTTGTATGTTCCACATAAAACATACCTTTGATCAAAAAGATATTTGAAATGTTAGTTTCTGGAATTCTGAATGAAAATGGGCCCATTTTCATACAACACGTCTACTTTCACATGCACAGACCCCCCTCCCAACACACATCCCACAACTCTTTAGTGTGAACATGTGTGAAATCAAACCATTTTTGTGAAATCACAAAATGACAATTTGAGGATTTCCTTTAAATTGCGAATTTCACATATTTCTAGTTCATCCTGGTTGCATGCACTGGAAAAAATGTGATATGCATGATAAATTGTTTACAATGATACAAGTTCCCCAAGGCAAGCAGGAGTAATGAGATGAAATTAAGAAAGAGAAAATCTTGGTGGAATATCAGAAAAAAAATCATCAGTGGCCCAAAATCATCCTTCCCTCTTTTAATATCTCCATGACACGGCTTGGGGGTGGGGTGAAGAACCGAGGGCAGAAAAACATTTTATTGTGAAATTTAGATACAAGGTGGCTCTATCTGGACCTTTAACCGCATTTGAGGAAAAAAAAGGTTTAATTTCTAAGATATATAGGAAAAAAAAGGTTTAAGGTTTAAGGTTCCGCATTTGAGGAAAAAAAGGTTTAATTTCTAAGATATATAGAATTTCGATTGAAAAAGATGTTAATAGGAAAACATCCCAGATGAAAAGATGGGAAAGGGATTTGGACAATGGAATTGATCTAGAGGAGTAGGTCTATATATGGAAAAGATTTTTTGTAATTACTTGTATTGATGACATTTGAGTCCGGTAAGATCCATCATATTTTTGTCATTAGGGAGGCACTCTGTTGGAAGGGTTGTGGGGAAACAGGAACATATTTGCACTTGTGGCAGAGAGTCCAAGAATTAGACTGTTCTCAGAGGAAATTATTTAAAAGTTTCATGTTATAACACAATGCCATCATCACAGAGACCCCCTGGCCTGCTTCCTTAATGCTCCAGTAAAGGATCTACATTTTAAACAGAAGAAATTAACCTTGTTTTTATTGTTAGCAACAAGACATTGTACTCATATTTTTTGGAAAATGTGACTGTGGTATAGTAAAATATGGACTGTCCTGGGTAATGGAAAAGCTTTCCCACCAGGTATGGACAGAAAAGAAGACAGATATTTTCAAATTGAGTCATGCTTTTTAGCATACACAGAAAAGGAGGGCTCCCCAAACAGCAAGTCAGAATCTTTAGCCAGGTTCTTGGAATATTAACGTGATGCTGAGTAAGCAATGTATGATGTAGTATGTAAACATTTTCTTGTAAATTTGCCTTAATAAATATTTTTAAATAAAATAAATTGTTTTAAAATAAATTCTGTAGATTAAAATAATATTGATTGTTCCTGCCCCTAACCCCATGATACATACAGTTTTGCACCCAGCACTCAGATTCCAAGGCAGGGCTATCCACTCCATAGATCTTTCCTTACTCCTGTGGCTCATTGGCAAAGTGAACCATGGTTCCAATGGAGCCATGCTACCAAGAAACCTACACTAAGTTCCTGCTCCAAGGCCCTACCCCTGTAAAGGGGTTTCCCAGCATGATGTGGGACCACACAAAAGTTAAATCAGCATCAGGGTATATTAACTTTACTCTGACTTTTCCTCAGGGCTTGAGATGACAGTGATGCCCTTTCCAGCACCATTCTATCCAGCTGGGACATAGGGGGACAATATCATTAAGGTGGATGAATTCCCGCTCCCCTCCCTCTCAGTGCAGGTTGCAGGGATGGCATCCTCCACAGTTCTTTGATTGGAGTCCCCATCAGACCCAGAGACAGCTGTTAGGCTGTGGGTTATTATTAATAGTTGTATTGCAGTAGTGGCTAGAGTCGGACACTGGGGCTCCAGCAGGTTAGGCACCATAATCTCCTTGAAGAAGTGGTATGAGCCCCTTGGGACAGAAAACTGTGTAGTGAATGAAGCACTAGCAAATGACTGAAAGAAATTATCCGGCAGTGGTAAGGAATGGACCAGGTGACCTAGCAGACCGTTTTCCTTTTTCATTTCTATGAATATTATATACAGTAGTAAAGTAAAATTTATTAGAAATATGTGGAGATGCTAATCAGGTACAAATTGAAGGAAAGTCAGGAAATTTTCAATTTTTGAAACTTTCATATTCACAGAACTGGCAGAAAGACAAGAATGGTAGAGCAAGTTGCATTATTTTAATATACATTGTTTCCTTAAAGTGTAAAGAGTTAATCTTATCATACTGCACATGGTTGAATTTATAAAAGATAAAAGTCACAAACAAGTAATGCACAGTTACTTGTTACATATTCTTCCCATTACAGCTGACAGGTTCATTAATCATACAGTGTATTTTACTATTAGAAGCTGTAAAGGAGATCAAATCTCTTGTAATTTTTCTTCTTCTCTTTCATTTGATAAGTGTGTTGTTTCACTGTGCAGATAAAATATGGTGTCAGTCACGAACAGTCCCATGAGGCTTGCACATCTTCAGTGAGAAAATTCATTCCTATTTGCAACGTAAAATTCCATGTAAAATGCATCATTCCCTTTTAACTTGACCGTCACATTACGTTAAATGCATATGCTTGGGTATTCAGACAAGAGGTCATCTGGAATGAAGTGCCTGTGGAAATGAGCAATGCTTAGGTAATAGAAATATTGCTTACTACATGTTGAAAGCATTAGGTATGAATACTACTATTCATAACATAACATTGATTCATAATTAAGGCCCCATGAAAATTATAGAGAAAGTTGACACATTTTGCAAGCTGATCTTGTTAAATGTGGCAAGTTTTACAGTTTGTCATGACTTGTCAGTAAAGAACATGAGAACACAGATTAGATTCAGGACTATATACTGATAAAGAAACTGATTCTAAGATACTAAATTTCAAAGAGAGTGATTAACACAAATGACCACGTGTGCTGAAGGCCCATATTTCTGCAGTGAAATTAAGAAAGTCTTGCCCTTTAGGCATTTTAGATGGCTTCTTCCTAATCAGAACCTTTTTATAGATAGAAAAAAAGTAGCTATGCTACACTCCTACTTCAAAAATAAATAAAAAAAACTGCAGGAAATAAATATAATTCAACCCTCTACCTAAGATAACTAAAATCAGACTAAAATAATGCCACTGCACAAAAACCTTTCCAGAATCTAAATTAGTACATTTTTAATACAGTAAAGTCATAGTGTTCTTTTTAGGTAAATATTAATTCTTAGATTCTTTTGATTTGTGTGATACTAGTGCAGGAGTCGGCAACTTTTTGGAAGTGGTGTGCCAAATCTTCATTTATCCACTCTAAGTTAAGGTTCCGCGTGTCAGTAATACATTTTAACATTTTTAGAAGAGCTCTTTCTATAAGTCTATAATATATAACTAAACTATTGTTGTATATAAAGTAAATAAGGTTTTTAAAATGTTTAAGCAGCTTCATTTAAAATTAAATTAAAATGCAGAGCCCCCCAGATCGGTGGCCAGGACCCAGGCAGTGTGAGTGCCACTGAAAATCAGCCCCTGTGCCGCCTTCGGCACACGTGCCATAGGTTGCCTACCCCTGTACTAATGTATACATGGTCTGTTTTATGATAAGATTTCTACAACCTATGTTCACTTATATTTTAAATATAAACTGAAAAATTTTGATCAGTCACAAATCAGTGGATAACATGATCTGGGCTTGCATTACACTAGTTTTGCACAAAACCTTCCATGAGAATTAGGGAATGTAAGAAGTTCTTTGATTCAAATACAAAAGCATATGCCACATACTTTAAGAGAGAGACAACCTATGGGCTAGGTCAGATAATGTGTTTGTGCATTGGTTTTTCATCCCTACCAAATACGGTTAGGCGTCCTCACAAAGTGGAAATGAAACAAATCTAGGGCTGACGATCTAGCTTCCAATGGATATTTTACCACGATATAAGATCACCACCTGATTTACTCTTTTAGCATGGCAGCTCACTGGAAATGCTTGTGGTGTTGCAGATGGCGCATTGGTTGAAAAGTGTGAGAAAACCTTGTCGGTGTCACATCTGGCCATACCATGCTTGACTGTAGACAGTACTAGAGTCCCTTACTTTCATGAATACTAAAATGCACCCTATTTGTCCCCTCCCCCTGCTTAAAAATATGTACAATCCTTACATCTGGTAGCACAAAAAGGGTCAAAATTGCAACAGATATTTCCAGTGAGGAATCCCTCAATGTAGAGGCTTCCACAGTCAACATAGAACTAGCTACACTGGATCTCTGCCACCACCTTATAAAGTCCGCAACACAGGAGATAATTCAAAGGCATGTTAGGAGAAGCAGGTATGATTGGAGAGCTGCTTCACAATGGCCTCTGTGGGACTGTTGCGGCTGACTATAGGGCTGTTTTAATTTACAGTAAGAGCTGAAGTGGCTTCTGGTCAGTATCTGCATAATGGGAGGTGTAGAGGTGACAAAGCTACCCTTATACCTCCTCTAACCCTGTTCCTTCACTGAATGGAGCTCAGGAGATGGGGGAATTGGGACGAATGTGCTCATGATTATGAGGTGGGCAGTACAAGCTTGATGTTGTCTTTTGATTTGAGCTTTGTAAACAATGTGACAAGTAAGTGCAGAGTTGTCACTTAGCCATCTGAACTGGTTATTGAAACGAAAGTTTCTTGTTCTGGGAATTATGAATATACCTAGTTTGGAACTATGTTGATTTACATAACCTGAAGGTCTGTCCCATATTAATCTACAGTATATATAGATTTATTCATGACTTTTCTGTGTTAAAAAAAATCAAATGGGTGAGAAGCGATGCTTCTTCCTTGTCTTCTGTACTAGTGTATACTTTTAGGTTTATTTGTCTCTGTTGGAAGATAGAGACCATAAGACTGCATCATTTACACGTCTGGTTTCACAGGCACAATTCTCCTTGATAAATATCCTGTTGGTGAGTTGTAATTCTATTTTTCTTGACTTCATAAAAAAATTTCCAGGGAAAACCCACACAGACAACATTGAACACTTCTGTTGTGGAAAAATTCACCCACCCATCAGTTTGATCAGAGACTCAGCCTGAGGCCCATTTATTGACGAACACACCAACGTGTTGGGGGTAGCAGTTGTTGGAACTGCTCCCCTGATGTTAAGCACACAGCAGCTTTTAAAGCTTAAAACCGCAAACAAATTACACACAGTTAAATAATGATTATCCATATTAGGAATTAAGTTACACACACTTAGGTAATAACAACCTTATTAGAAATTAGAGAGTTAGGGTCTCTTGGTACTTTCCATCGTTCTTTTGCAACCTCCCCCCAGTATGGGTGCAATTTGAGTTATGGTCTTTCTCAGTACTTTCCAGCCATCTGTTGCAACCTTGCCTAGGATGGGTGCAATGTGAATAGAGGGCTTTTTGGTGGTTTTCAACGCTGTTACAACCTTGCCTTTTATGGGGTGCTTATTACACAATTGTCCTTTTACGGGGTCCAGTTACACAATGGGGTAGTTACACAAATGGAGTAGGGGGAGGTATGGTCTATGATTGATTCACACTTATATGTTACCTTATTGCTTCACACAAGCGGCGATTATATTTTAACAGCAGTAGGCACATATTGCAAATTGTTCCTGTTTTGGGGGCTTTTCATCACCTGCCCTCTGGCCCCTCCCCCTTCCTGACCGCCTTTGTCAGGGTGTACAATACTTAGCTTAGCTTAGCTTTTGGGCCTGCTAGCTGCAAGGCAGGCCCAGACCAAGTAAGGAAAAGCCTATATCATCAGGGCTACCCTAATTTTCCATCACACTTCCATGTAAGTTGCCTATATAAATAAATGGGGCATGAGGTTTTAACAAAATGTTCATCAACAATTACTACTTACTACTAAATATAAGTTGTATTAAATACAGTATAGTTACAGTAAATAAGAGGTCAAATCTCAGGACTAGCATGGTAACTAGCCTGATAATAAAGGTTGGAAGAGTTCAAACACGATGCCCGCAGGGTTACTGTCCACAAAGGGATTTAGGCACCTAGATGACACATTATGTACCTAAATCCAAAATTTAGATCTTCAAAATCCTCGCTCAGCTGCTGCCTCACCCTGTAGTCATCTAAAGTACTCACAGTGTCTAAAAATCTGCCATTGAACATTCACACAGCCATCTCAGGCCTGACACCCAGCACTTAGCTCATAATCTACCAGGCCAAACTCTGTTCTCAGTTATACATGTGCAAAATCTACTGAATTCAATGGATTTGCACAGACAGAGCAGAACTCAGCATATAGTCTTAAACTCTTGGTAGAAGAAGGGAAACTCAAATACCTCACTGTTATGGAGAACTAGAAATATGGACTAAGAACCTGCACAACTTTACCCCAATACTGTGTGTGCGCAAATTTTACCAAGTAGTGTGCTTTATCATTCATATAGTATATTCAAGTGATGTAATGAATAAAACAAGTGCTACTATATATTAACTGATAAAAGAACAAGAAAATATGGCACATGAAAGACAACTTCCAGAACATACACATTATAGTATCTGGAAGATTTTTAACTCATCTATAATAGCATGGATAACTTTACCACAGCCTATGTAAAACCTTTTAGACCTTGAGTGATTATAGAACAGCTTATGAATCATACATTTATTTCTATCTGGAAACTGGCCTTTTCTTGGTATGTACTGTCTGGTTAAAGTTATGGTACCTAATCTACTTTTTGTTAATCATTGTAAAATCCTCTGGAATCTTGACCTAAGCTAATTAAAATGGATCATATTTTATTGGCAAGATTTCTTTTAAGACATTCTGTTAAGGAAATTCCAGCAACCATTGTTCAGGAATGATTTGCATGATATGTTAATGCAATAGTTTTAATCTTGTCTTCATCATGTATTGGGAAGCACATTGTTAGAATGTTATGAGCTCAATATCAAGAATTGCCTAAGGTGCAAGAATCCTATGAGCCAAAACATGAGCACTGAAAGCTAAAATCTGGATTAACAATTAAGGTGGCTGGAGGTGGGAGGGGGGTGCAGGTGGAAATTGTCTTCCTATTGTGTGAACAATTTGTAATTTTTTTTGGTATGATCGGAAGTAGGATAGCTTCCTACTTTCAGAATTGTGTGGTTGTTATGGAATAGCAGATGTAAATTCAGTGCTAGGTTATTTAGTGGCCTGACATATTCATTAATTCTTTTTTCTCCTGGCTATTAAAAAAAATCTTACTTGATCCATTGTGATTTTCCCAGTCAGAATTACATCATCAGGGAAGCTCTTTTAGTTAGGGTTCTTTTAGCTGAATAGGAAGTGAAGCGCTTTACTTTGGCATCCCCTGTAATGGTGGAAAAATTTCAAGCTGTATCATTAATGAAGAGGAAACTCTCAAGTTAAAAAAAAAAAGTCGAAACAAAGGAGACATTTTTGCTGAGCTTCTCTACCATAGCTGTAGTGTCCTTCCTTCACAAACCCCCTTTCCTTTGATTGCCCTGCATGAGACTCAATAAGGAAGCATGCTAGCCATCAACAATTAAGGACAGCACTTGTATTAATCAAATATTAGGCTTTGGGGTTTCTAAGCCACTCAGAGTTAATATACTTCTCAGACAAACCATTTGTTATTGATCACTCACAACAGCATATATAACTGGTAAACATAAGCAACGGCAAGTCTGTGTTTCTACTGTTTTAGAATAGATAGTATTGAACTAACCCAAAAGTCACATTTGAATTAAATCTATTTGGACCTATGGGTTATTTAGGAGGGATTCATTCCTCACTATCATGAGGCATCTAGCATTCATTGGTCTTCAACTGTTGTTCATTCCTTTGTCATACTATGGATTCCTTTGACTCCTTCTATTCTTCCAAAATTTAACGGTACAACTTACAACTAAGGGATCTCTCTCACATACTTAAAAAGGGCTCAGATTTAACTCTTCATTTCCTGACTTGGCTGTTTGATTTCTGAAATTCAGCATTGCATTAATGCTGTTTTTTTTTCATGTAACTTTCCTACTTTTTCCAAGTAAAGAGGAAAAAGTAGATTTGTGCTAATTGCCTTTCAGAATATACAAGTTCAGCTGGCTTCACCAGCAAGTTGCTTGATCTGGAGCTATTTAACTAGAATCCTCCTTAACCCAAACGACCCTGTCTTCCACTGAAGCCTCCTGAAATCAATTATAACTGAGGATGAAATCTACAAATCCTATCTCATCTTACAGGGATGCCACCAAATCATATTTCTCACTGAAAATTTTGTACCAGCTACAAGCAACACCTAATACTATGGTAGCTGAAGAAGACGCAGAGAAAAGCCACCAACATTATTTCAAGGTTGAAAAAGTCTTACACTGAAAGATTTAAGGAGCTCAATCTGTTCACCTTATTAAATAAATAAATAGATAAAGAGATGGCTTGATTAGTTCCTTCGTTTATTCTTAGACTTGGACAATATAGCAGAATTTCAGAATTTTTTCCCCCCAGAACAATATTTTGCTGCTATCCTCAAAAGACTGTAAATATTTGCACAATATGTATGGTGTAGAATTATTTTATATGATCTGGTTCCATTTCAGTTTGATCCTTGAGTTCCTTTGTCTCCAGGCAGGCACTTTTATCATCATGCCATCCTGGACACTTAAGATGCCTTAAAATTATTTCTTGCCTCACCTTTGAAAGTTTTACTTTGTAAGGTAGTGTTGCCTACTACTTAGGTTTCCTACAATTTTATAGGAACAATTTACCACTGGTTTGTACCTTCTGCAGTTATTTATCTCTGCACAAAGTGGGTGTATACATTACTACCTTTATAAATTCCTGGAGTATTCTAATTTGGTAGCATTTTACACTTTACACAAGTGCAAATGACTACAGAGGGTGTTACGCTGTGGAGAATCAGACCTATAAAAAGTATAGAATCTGACTAGTCCTATTGTTTTTAAAGAGTGGAGAAAACTAAATTAAATTGTGTTTGTGGGACTGCTGCATTCATAGCCCTCAGTAGACTCATCCTATCACTAAAAAATATGAACAAACTCCCAAACCTACCAAAACAAAACACTGTATTTCACTTACAGTTTCTCCCTGGGGACAGGAGGGGAGAAAGAAGGAACCATACATGACAGATGTTAGTCACGTTGCTTAATATAGTACTGGAAGGTGCGCAGATGCTATGGTGATGAGGGTGGGATAAGAACCATAGATAATAGAATAGCTATAATGTGAATCTTCCAGAGGTCGAGCTGTATGACTCTTTTAGGCATACAGAAAATGGGGCTGACTTTGGGGAGAGATTTTCAAGGGCACAAAGGGAGTTAATGCATAGCTGCCTGTTCTGCATTTGAAACATTTCCCTTCCTCAATTCATTACATAGTACACTTTACTAAATATATGTAATTTAAAGATTACTAATGCATATCCTCCTCTGGATGAATGATCCTGGCTCAATAGCTAGTAGTGATTGAAAATGTGAATTGTGCATTATCTTTTCCTTTTTCCTACTGAACAAATATATATATAGAATGTTGACTAACTGAGGAAAAATTAAGCTGGATGGCTTTGCCACTGCACATTTTGTTGAGAATGAGGTTGTCTATCTATAGAAAGGGAGATTACAGAGAAGCTACATTTTTGGGGAGAGAGATAGAATCATGTTGTGATTTGTTTCATTTAGAGGGTGGAAAGAATTTTCTGTTCCAAATGTAAAAGCTGGACAGCCCTTGACTACAGCATCCAAGAAGGGCAAAGTTATTACAGTCTTTCAGTTGTAACTATGGAATGGGTTGTTTTGTATTATTCCCCATTCTTGTTACAATTGCTGTCATGAGAATAGAGTCATAGTGTAGCATTTTCTGTTCTCTTTTCAGTCTGTCCACAAGAACAAAACATGGAAATTTGAAAGGCCAATCTTATCCATGATGCTATTCTGCTTTAACATTTTACATAGTCCTTATTTTGATTGACTAGGTCTTCCACTTCTTTCTCCAAAGTTGTTGAGGTTGTTAAGAGGAGAAGAGAATGGCCAGCCAATCAAATCATAGAATGCAGCAATGGTAGAAGTAGTGCAATTTACTGCAGTCTTTCACAGCTAGCATAAGAATTTTTAAATATTTTACTAATTCCTGAGACAAAGGTTGCAGATAGGAAAAAGAAGTCAGATAATGAAGCCATTCATCTGACCAGTGATGATGATAATGAAACCCAGTGTGCACTGAGAGACCTTAGTCTCTGACTCTTACTAAAATAATCTTGTGGGATGCTGCTTAGAATCTGTATTTGGGACAGAGTTATGCAAACCTGCTCAAGTACAGTTTCAACAGGGTTCACAATTTTTTGTGTCAGACCCACTTTAAGGGTTTCAATGGCACTTTTGAAAATCTGTTCCTATGTGGGTGCATAGGCCCTGAAGTCTGAAAAGGTTTGGATTCAGGCAAACCCAATTTTCCCATGGCTGAGTTGTGTCATAAGAGTGGTTCAGCTTTGGCAGGATCAGGCCTGGTGATGCCAATTGACCGATTTGCCAGAATGGGAAGTTGGACATGCCTGAAATATGATATACTAACAGGCCACTGATCTCAAAGAGCCAGCTTTCTCATTTTAAAATTAGACAATAAATATAAAATAATACTGAAATAGCCTCTCCCCCTGAATATGAAGAAGAGAGTACACACTTCTAGGTCACTAGTCAAAATAGGAAACTAAATATATAGGTTTTGCTAATGACCCATTGTAAATATTTTAGAAGAGATTAAGTTTATATCTACATAATAAAGGAAACCTTGGCTACATTAGATATGTGTGTGGCTGGCTAGGGAACCCAAAAAACTAAAAATAGAAAGTACAATAAGTTTACCTATATCACATTTCTGTGGTCCAGTCACAGCTGTTAATTTAATGTTAGCTATTAATACTAAAGAGCTCTTTAATTCAGCAGAGAAAGGCATATGGCTGGAAGCTGAAGCTGGACAAATTTCAATTGCAAGTAAGCCACAATTTTTTTAACAGTGACGGCAATTAACCACTGGAACAAACTATCAAAGGAAATGGTGGATTCTCCATCTCTTTATATCTTCATATCAAGACTTCATGCCATTCTGGAAGTTGTGTTATAGCTGAAAACGAGTTATGTTTTGGTCAAATGTGGGTTGTTTAACTCAGTTCAGAGGTAACTGGGTGAAATTTAAGGACTTGCAATGTGCAGGGCTTCAGCCTAGTTGATCTGTCATCTCTTCTGGCCTTAAACGCGGTGGATTCAACAGCACCATCCTTCTGTATTCCAAGAAAAGATCCATGCAGAGACAGATGCACTAATACTGCAAATATTGCACTTCACATTCCAGTAGTGAGCTCTGAACACTCCAGCAGCTACAATATTGCCTCTTTCAAAAATCTCCTTCAACCATGAATAGGTATAGAGCTGAGGAAACTTTTGAAGCTCCACCTAAAGTTTTGAGCTAGATATACCAGCTGGTGTGTCAACTATAATAGACAAGAAATGACTAAATGTGTCAACATATTATATTAATTCAATTTTAAAATGTTAATCCAATGCTAGGATAATAATTTAGCCTTTTCTTCCTTAAAAAGATGTATTCTATAGTCATGTTCTACCTGGGTCAACATATTAGAATTTGTTACTGTGTATGGACTATAGGTCCACTAAAATGTATTTCTTACAGTAGTTAGGAATTTCCAAAGATTCTTTGATATTCTTTTGTATGTTATTACATACTGACAAATCACCACTACAATGTACGAATTAGTGTAACAGTACAATGTACACTGGTGATTAAAATTCTGATTTTCATAGTACACTTTCAGGCAAAAATTCAACAGCAGATTGAGTACTTCTATAGACTTAGTGTTAAGGAGTTTAATCAAGTATGATTTTGGCATTAATACAGAGATACACCTCTACCTCGATATAATGCTGTCCTCGGGAGCCAAAAAATCTTACCGTGTTATAGGTGAAATCGCGTTATATCGAACTTGCTTTGATCCGCCGGAGTGCGCAGTTCCGCCCCCCCCCCCGAGCACTGCTTTACTGCGTTATATCCGAATTTGTGTTATATCGGGTTGCGTTATATCGGGGTAGAGGTGTAGTTCCAAGAGAAAGCAAAATACTGTATGTATTTTTACTGTACATCTTCCAAAGTTGAATTATCTTCTGATTGCTAGTTCTGACCAAAATAATAAGAAACCAGATACCTGTTGGCTTCACTGATGCATAGTATTGAATCTGAGGTTCAAATATGCACCTTAGTGCAAATGAGTTTTCACTGGTTGTTGGTGTGGTATATTGCTATTGTCATTATAAAATAGCATGTTGGAAAGTATCAGATTCATAAGGACCTGGGATCCAGCAATTAAAAAGAGAAACAGTGAAGTTCAATTGCACCTACATAATTAATCATTATTAATAATTTTATTAATCATTTTTCTCAGATATAGGGTACACATTTATTTTTGTTTTCTGTCTCTCTGATGTTTATCTTTTTATCTTTGATTTCTGTCAGCTTTAATCCATATCATATTCATGCCTGAATTTCCTCTCTTTGGCATTAGATGTGATACTCTTCTTCAACAGCTCCATAGGGAATTCCCATTTTTTTCTGAAAGAGTGTTCAGTTTCCACCACTTTTCTCTTCGGCCCTGATTTTGCAAATACTTATGGATGTGCATAACTTTATGCTTGTGAATAGTCCTTTTGAACTTAGTGGGACTACTCATAAGGGTGATGTTATGCCTGTCCACATGTGTTTCAAGCAGGATCAGGACCTGTCTTTGCAATATATGAAATATCAAAGATCCAAAGTGTTTGGTTCCCCTTTCTAATTCAGCTGTTCTTCAAGGGAGAAATATCTGCTTTCCTACTGCCACATTAATCTAGACAACCTAGTAAGTGTGATTTCTTTTTAAATATATAAAATTATACAGCATTTCTTAAAAGATAGAACAGCAGGAAATACTGGATTTTGATACTGGTACGATACTGTAAAAACAGACAACCATAGTATAGCGTTAGTGGGAAATAATATGGAATACATAGACATACCAAAGACCAAATCAAAAGTCAGATAAGTCTGAGCTGTACTTAGAAGTAATCTTTTTTTAGTAGAGTTACTCCCTCCATCTAATTTAATGTAAATATGCTGAATGACCTTTATTTCTCTACTTCTGAAGAGCAGCCCTTGAAATATAATATTAAGAAATCTGGTTTACATTATAAACTTTGGATTTCTGCTCTGGAGAGATTCTAGATTTGTTATATGAATGTAAAATCTCAGTCTACATAACAATTTCTCTCCTTACTGGCTCCATGGTAAAATCAACCAATCAATTCCCTGAGTGTGTTTGGCCATGATATAAAGTGGGTCAAATGGGAAGTGGTGGGATTGAGGTGAAGATATGAAATAAAATGAACATGTATAAGCCCAGAAATTCAGGGTTATTACATTGGAAAAAAAATACTATTAAGGATGTAATAATCTCATAGGCAGATGTAAAACACTGGGGGCCCGATTGCCATTTACATCAAGATCACTTGCATGTAATATACACCTATTTTAAAGTACCTTTACACTATCAGAGCAGTAATGACACAAAGGGCTATTGGTATAAATCACAATCAGACCCTGGATATAATTAAACAATATAATATGTACTGCAGACTTACAAGTATAATAGTATTTTAACTCTTTTATGCCAGCAGGGATTTCTCACTGCTCTTGGTAGGATGGACCCACTTTATATAATTTGTGTTATTAGTTATTATTGTGTCAAGTATCAGAGAGGTAGCCGTGTTAGTCTGGTTCTGTAAAAGCAGCAAAGAATCCTGTGGCACCTTATAGACTAACAGACATAAGTTATTATTTAATATTTATATTATTATTATAGCACCCAGAGGCCCCCGTTGGGATCAGGGTCTCATTGTGGTAAGTGTTGTACAAATTTTTGGCCCCAATCCTGCAAATATTTTGCATGTGAGTAATATTATACATGTAATAAATCCCCATGAACTCTATTTGACTGCTCATGTGCATAAAGGACTCAGATCATGGACCCAGTGAGATTCTTTCTATTGATTTAATGAGCATCATATTGGCCTCAAAGTTATCTAATAGCCCAAGTGTTTGCAGTGTTGGACTATAGATATACATACATTGGCTAGCAAAAAGAGCTCCCCCTAAGGAGACCAGCAACATATGAAAGGGAGAAGGTGACAATCAAATATGTACAATTAATATATATTATTATTTAAATTGTTTTTTATTTTTATAAAAATTGTGTAATTACATAAAAATAACAAAGTGCTTACTTTCCCACATACACCTCTGCCTAGCCATTAAAAATGAGCTGATTTCTACCTCATGAAAAACCAAAAAGTTAGCACCCAAAAAACTTTGAATAAATTACACCTGTATCCCAATATAACGCTGTCCTGGGGACCCAAAAAATCTTACTGCTTTATAGGTGAAACCACGTTATATCGAACTTACTTTGATCCACCGGTGTGTGCAGCCCCGCCCCCCCAGAGCACTGCTTTACCGCGTTATATCCAAATCGTGTTATATCAGGTTGCGTTATATCGAGGTAGAGGTGTACATGGTATTATGGTAGGGGAATAGTTTTCAAAGGCATAAAGTGGAGTTAGGCACCCAGCTCCCATTCTCATACCCCTTTGTGCTTTTGAAAATCTCCCCTTACTACGGTTTTCAGTCCATTTCCTGCAAATTGCACAGTTGGTTGTGTGTGTTTGCAGGATCAGTTCTAAAACAGCATTAAAATATCATCCTACCAGAATGACAAATACTTTATATGTGGGGGCTACTTAAATTGAAGAAATCACATGATTTTTGCAGGTTCACAGGCAATAAATGCCATGCCACCCTTACTTCCCCTCTGCTGCTGGCAGGCGGCACTGCTTTCAGAGCTGGCTGGGCACCCCTGTAGCAGCCACCGCTCTCCACTCTGCCTTCTGAGCTGGGCACCCAGAGACCATCTTTCATGGGGGAAACCATATTTCATTGTCCATGACTTGATTTTCACAGCCACAAATTTAGTAGACCCCTATTTATATGACGTTTCACTGCTCCTGACTTTTTGTTTATTTGAATCAAGTTCTAGGTCTCTGTCCTTATCTTCAAGGTGTCTAATGTCCTGGGGCTAGGATAACTGAAAAAAATCTCTTACAGCTCTGTGATGAAGACAACTTTGCTCCTCTGGCAAAATGGAACTTTCTACCACAAGGGTAAAGCTCATTTGGGCAGCAGACAGAACTTTGTTCTTCAGTGTTGGGCTGCCCTCCAAAAAACTCCCATAGGAATTAAGGCCCTACACAAACCTCACTACTTGCTGTTCTAAGTGCAAGGTGCATTCCTTTGACCTTGCCTTTTCTAATAAACACGTAACAGCAGGAATATATTAAAATCCCACCAGTAAAATAACAAAAAACCTCTATTAAAACAGAACACTACACTACACATACAGTTTCCCCACTGGGGAGACAATGAGAGAAAGAGCAAGCTCTGTGTGTCAGATTTTAGTCATGTTGCTTTATGCATCACTGGAAGATGTCATGATATTACCATGTTAAAAACATATATAGAATAGAAGTGGAAGAAAGTGCGTTCTCTGGGGACTGTATATGTGTGTAAATATTTGCAGGATCAGGCTCTCAGGTTGTCCAATTGAACCAAAGCTCAGTGAACCTAATTGGAGACTTTCCTTTGATTTCAATCAGCACTGGATCATACCTTTGTAAAGTGATTCAGTGATATCAATGTCAGCAAATATCAGTCTTTCCGCTTGTTTACGGCTACTGAAGGATGAATTTGCATCAAAGAAATATGGACTGATGATATTTTTAATGGTAGTGCAAAAACTGGGAAAATTCTAGATTTAGCAAATCATTTAGGGCTTAATTGCGTAACCTTCACTCACACAAGTAGCCCCATTGACTTCTCTGGGGTTGTTCATAGGAATAAATGTTCAGAAGTTTGTATAAGGGTTGCACAATGAAGCCCTTCATGCATTTTGGGGGAAATGTTGTAGGAAATTTTATACACACACACACTCACTTTTTCCTCAGTCTCATAAAAAATACCCAAAATTTAACACTTCTTAATGACTGCTACTGTTTTCCTTGGGATTTTGAGTTTTTCCTCCTTTGTTTTTCTTTCCATTTTGTTTTTCTTGGCATGCAGTTCAAACATATCCCTGGAAAGCTCACTTTATTAGGAATTTGCCTCTGAAGTTCATAACCCTGGAAGCTCTACAAGGCCCCTAAAGCTCTTCAATCCAGGAGATTATTCCTGATTCTTCAGGCAAAAACATTAACTGTCCCCTGGTAACTTTAGTTATTTGTAGAGTTTGAAGCCCTAGTCTCCTCTCCCATTGATATATGGAATATACTCTTGACAAAACATGTCAAGGCCCTGATTCTGCAATATGACCTGCTAGTGTCTTGAAATCATGTGGACATTTACTGGGTTTGATGAGACTCTGTAAAGAAGCAATAGGCTGTACTAACAAATCCTATTACAGTATCAGGACCAAATTCCTTGTTGAGCATGGCAGATTCTTCCCTGACAATAGCCAAGAGACTCATACCATGATAGATGGCTCTACTTCCCCTGCTGTTGAAATGGAAGTAGCAAGAAATGACTGGCACGTATAGCCATTCCTGGATGACATCAGAAACTAAGCTAGAGCAGAAAATTAAATGATATATGCTATTGTTAGAGAAAAGAGGAGAGATGGTCTTGTGGTTGGAAGCCTAGAATTGGGAGTCAGGAGATACAGGTCTTATTTCAGTCAGTCACAGACTTCCTCTGTGATTTTGGGCAAGTCATAACTTCTGTGACCCAGTGTGACATTGCACTCTATATGATTTTATGAAAATATGCTAATGTAACTGAAATATGCTTCATGCAAAAGGTCTCTTGTAAGGTATCATAACAAAGCTTATAATCTACTGAGTGTGATCATCCTATTTGTATAAATGTACCACTCTTGAAACTAGAAATATGAAATATAACTCTGAGAGCCTATTGTAATTATGCAAAGTGTGGGCCATTAATGGTGGTTTGGAATCTTGATGACTCCCATTAAGCAGAACAACTGACTGAAGATGGCTCTGTTTTACCTGTCAATCTTCCTGTATATGTGTGTGCTGGCAAGTGGGTAATGAAGTCTTACAATGACAGGATCATGTCACCTGAACTGGACTCCATCTTTAACCTGGTGTCTTTCCATTGAGAAGGAGGGGGTGGGAACCCAGAGAGGGACAAAGGATTCCCGCCTTATGCAAAAGATATATAAATGGGTAGAACAAAACAAAAGTGGAGCCATCATGAGGAATCCTCTAGCTACCACCTGAGCTGGAACAAGGGCTGTACCAGGAGAAAGGATTGTGCCCAGACTAGGAAGGCATCCAGTCTGTGAAATAAATGTATTGAAACATCTTTCAGGGTGAGATATTATCTGTACTCAATTGTATTACTGTATTAGGCTTAGATTTGCATGTTTTATTTTATTTTGCTTGGTAACTCACTTTGTTCTGTGTGTTACTACTTGGAACCACTTAAATCCTACTTTCTGTATTTAATAAAATCACTTTTTACTTATTAATTAACTCAGAGTATGTATTAATACCTGGGGGAGCAAACAACTGTGCCTATCTCTCTATTAGTGCTATAGAGGGTGAACAATTTATGAGTTTACCCTGTATAAGCTTTATACAGGGTAAAACGAATTTATTTGGGTTTAGACCCCATTGGAAGTTGGGCATCTGAGTGTTAAAGTCTGTGTTGGAGCAGATGGGCATGTCTGGCTCAGCAAGACAGGGTGCTGGGGTCCCGAGCTGGCAGGGAAAGCAGGAGCAGAAGTAGTCATGGCACATCAGGTGGCAACTCCCAAGGGGGTTTCTGTGATTCAGCCCATCACACCCAGTATCTCCATATGTAAAATATTAATAAATACTTCCCTACCCCGTGTATAATGTTTTACTAAGTATTGATTTTAAATTGCTTTGAGATGTTCAAATGGAATGTGAAAACTATTATTTCCTCTCTGTCTGCTAGATTGTATTTTTACAAAAAATGTTGAAAAGTGCATTTGGAAAAGAACAAACAAAATGTAACTGGCCACTAAAGGCAAAAAACTTTCCAACAGATGGGAATTACCTTTATCACCCAGTCAGATGCCTTTTCTTTTTTTTTACTTATAAAGAAAAATATCACTTCCCCAGAAGACAGACAGCAAAACTTGTTCTTTGCTGTACCAAGACCTTCTTCAGCCCAGTAATTCTCAAAGCATAACTTTAGTACACATTGCAAACTCCCATCTACAGCTGGTCAGAGAATGCAGTTTCCAGACTGCAGGAAATTCTGACATCTCAAAGTTTGTTTTTGTTCTGAATCAGAACAAAAAGTCAAAGTTTTGAAATTTCTTATGGAATGAAAATTCTGAAAAAAATTGATTTTGAAACATGAAAAACATTTCGTTTCAAAAAGGTCAAACTGTTTCATTTCACTAAGGTCAATATTTTATAGTATTATATTTAATATATTAATTATAATTACATTAATAATTACAATTATTATAAGTCTGAAATTAAATGATAAAGTCAAAATGAAACAGTTCAACATTATCAAAGTTAAATAAGAATGTTGAATCTATTTGTTTCAACACTTCCCTGTCAAAATTGTCATGGGAATTGACACCTTTCCACCAAATGTTTCAATTTTGATGAAACTGCATTTTCCAATGGAAACTGTTCCATCAATTTTTTTTCAGCCAGCTCCAATTTGATTGCCTTAAGGGCATTGTGCTCTGCTCATTTTGTTCTTGGACATTTGAAAATGAGTGGGTATTTATTGGTCATGGTTGTGATTGCTTATATTGAACTGCACTGATGCATTTAGGGCATATTTGTAATGTATTTTTAACTTATATCAGGGGTGCCTAGCTTGTGTTGATACATATTTCCCCCCTCCAGACACCCCTCGGTAACAATGTTAGGTGTAAATGATATAAACATTTGCTTTTTGTCACTTTGCCCCACCCCCTGGGTCAGCAGTACTATACTTCCCCAAATGGGGCCCAGATGGCCTTACTACTACTGTAGAATGAAGGGCTCTGCCATTCAACAGCTTCTATGTCCTTACGTTGCCCGCAGGCCATAGGTAGTTTTAGGAAATAGTTCAATAGTCAGCTCTTTCAATGTAACTTCTAGTCTGAGGAAATTTAATTATTGTACTTCAATTGCTAGACAACATGTTTAAAGGTTATTATGTTTTCTATTGCATCCTATACAGCATTCAGCTAGAGAGTGGCTAACCATATGCAAATGGTAGCTTGCACCAGCCACAATCCCAACTTGTATGCCGCTTGAGTGCAAGGACCTGGAATGCAGTGCACTGGCACTACCAGAAACCTGAAATGTGGAGACTGGATGGAGAGGACTCTTCCTTCAACTACATCATCCAGGAGATCTGAGCATGACCAGCTAGGGGAGTAGAAACTTCACTGTGTAGCAGAAGCCTCTTGTGTGTGCATTTCCTCTTTACCTCCAGAATCATCATGTTTGAGGCATAGTGCCTCTGGCACCTGCTGCTGAGGAAGCACCCCTCCACATATCCTCATACCATAAACTGTGGCTTAAAAATTACAACAGAGCCAAAAAGCCAAGCTAAAAAGAGTAACCCGCTCATCCCCCTTTTTGGTCCTATTACTTCAAAGGTGCTAACAGGCCACTTCACATTTAATGGTCCCTAGAAATATGTTAACTACTTATGCTGAACAATCCGTTCCACCTTGTATTTTTCTGTGATACTCTGAGTACATTTTCCAGGACTGCAGAAGACCTCTGGCAGCTCAAAAGCTTGTTTCTATCACTACCAGAAGTTGGTCTAATAAAAGACATTACATCACCCACCTTGTCTCTCTAAGGGTACATCTATACTACCCACTGGATCAGCGGGTAATGTTCGATGTATCAGGGATTGATTTATCATGTCTCGTCTGAACGCGATAAATCGATCCGTGAATTGACGCCCGTACTCCACCTCGGCAGGAGGAGTAAGCAGAGTCGATAGGGGAGCCGCGACAGTCGACTCGCTGCCGTGAGGACAGCCAGGTAAGTCGAACTAAGATACTTCGACTTCAGCTATGTGAATAGCATAGCTGAAGTTGCATATCTTAGTTTGAACCCCCCCCCGGTAGTGTAGCCCAGGCCTAATATTCTGGGACCAACACAGCTGCAAATGAGATATTCCGTTATTCTAACAATTATTGACCTAGCATAAAAACCAGCATCAGACATGTTAATAATACTCAGAGGAATGTGGAAACATGAAGCTTTGTTAGCTCTGTAGAAGGCCTAAGAGTATCATTATTCATAAATCATTTGAAATATTTAAAATGAAAGTCACACAAGAAAAAAGAGACTAAAGCTCATTATAAAAAATGAAAAACCAGTTTCTATTGTTACTATGGCAGAGCCTTGGTATTTATTTACATGCCATTTGTAATATTAATATTATTGTGGTGAAATAAATCACTCCCTGGACTTTTACATTTTTAATTACATTTTACTGCACTTGTTCTCTTGTTTACAGTTACCCAATGAAATATTTATTGTTTCTTACGTATATGACAGGGCTTCTGTATTTTAATCAAATTTTACACAATCTTTCCCCCCCTCTTTTAGTATCTTGTTTTATGGCCCTACACACCACAGGATGTTGTTTTGTAGAAAACCTCATTATTTTTTAATGCATGGCTATTTATTAATGTACTGTATATATCGCACACTACACATTTCTTTGGATTGATGAATACATTTACATTCACTTGAGAATAAGAATTCCCTTAAGATCCAATCGCACATTTCTCTGGCTACGCTACCAAAACAGTATGCTGATAGTGAGATGTGTGTGTGTGTGCATGCGCACACACACGCAGGGGAAGTGGCAAGAAAGAAAGAGGCACAATAGGGTCTGTTTTATTTTGTTGAAGAGATGTGCTTACAGCTGTACATAGTTTAATATTCATTTTCTGATTGTAGAACTGAATATGCTGTGATAGCGTTCTGCCCTATCTACCTATAGCACTGTTTTACATGAGTAAATGTGTTATAGGGAGGAGGTTCTGCACTGATCAGCTTGATGCTCATTTCCTTGGGAGTAAGGTGTAACTGGGTGCACTCTCTGCTAGGGGATGCCTCCTTATGGCCATTCAGGGGATTTGCACTTTCCAGGTGCTGCGCCCTCCTCTGGTAGTCTCTCCACCCATCTTCTTCTCTCACACTGCAGCCTGTCTCACTCCAGGAGCTGCAGCTTCCTCGCTGGTTCGGCCCTCTGGCCAACTCACTATGTGTGTTTCCCCCTTCTGGGGTATCAAAGCCTTTCTTCCCTGGCAGTCTCAGGCAATCTTCCCATTCACTGCCCCATGGTGCCACTCTCTCAATGGCTGGCAGAAAAACTCTGGCCCGCCCTCTACTCCAGGTTCCAGTTCAGGGACCCTCTAATCAGCAGCCAAGGCCTGTTCCCCGATGGACCTTACTGTCTTTTCCTGAGCCTTCTCCTACCTTTCTGGCTTCAGGCCACACCTCTCCCCCAGGTTTGCCAGCCCAAATTCCCTCCTCCCATAGAGATAGGCTACTTGCCTCTGTAGCCCCAAACACACCTCTCTTTCCCCAGAGAATAACTACAGACTGCTTCCCTACAGCCCTCAGCTCCTGGGCTTTATACAGGCCCCTCCTATTCCCATGCAACTGTGCCTCATCTAATTAATCCCTGCTCCCTGGCTCCTCCTCCAGGTGCAGCATGGGGAATTAGTTGGTCTACCTAGTTACCTTAACCCCTTCAGGCCTTGTGTGGGATGGATACCCCATAACCTGAGGTAACTCATTCTTCAACCCATATTGCCTATACCTGTATTTTGCAGTATTAGGTAAACAGGGTAACAACATGGGATAACAACTAGCAATAATAAAGATAAAAGTGTGTTTAAAACCCAGCTCTTTAAGAAATATAAGGTCTGTTTTAAAGGCCAGTGAAGTCAGTAGGAATCTTTCAGTGTACAGACTAGCTTCACTAATGCATCAGATAGGACCTCTCTCTCTTCTGCCCTTACCCACTCATGAAATGAGGAAACTCTAAAGGCAGCACTATGGGTAGTACTCAAATTTTCTTTATATCCTAGTATGATATTACAAACTAATTATTCAGCCAGGCTTTTTAAACTGTGCTCACATATCCGCTTACGAATGACAAAAATCCCATGCAGTTGAATGTACAAAATGAGAAAATGGACATGAACATATACATGCATAAACTTTTTGTATGTGGAAACTGATGTGTCAACAAATATTTTGGGTGCAGTTAAGGAAGTCATTTGAAAATATTTATATCCTTTAATGATTTTTACTAGAGCTGGTGATTAATTCCTAACAAATTATTTATTTGTAAATATTGAAGCATTTTCTCTTCATGAAACATTAGCAGATCGTGATTTTCTCATTTAATTATAAATTATTTGTCAAATTTCTGCACACAGTTCTTCTCCTTTTGGTTGTTTGTGAGCAGTTTGATGCAAATATTTAATATCTGAACTTTTGTAATCTGCTTCTCCCAACAGCTGACTGCAGCAACTCACTATTCCACATCAGATGCAGATGGTTCTCTCTCTCCCCCCCCCAACCTCTTGCATACTAGCTAGAGAGAACCATTGACTATTCCACAGCTAATGCCTGCTAGATCGAAATTAATATTTAAGTAAGAAATAACCTTACAACCGAGGCTAAAAGAAAGAAATTGAATTGTTCTAGAGGTTTTTTTATTTCTGTAAGTCAAAAGTAACTTTAATTTGAAGGTCATAAAGCTACAATGTAACCAAAGGATAACACTACACCCTTACTGTATAAATAACTCCCATTATCATAAATGGGAGTTAAAACAATCACACGGAGGAGATAATACTCCACTAGTACTGGTTTTTTTGTTGTTGTTTTGAGGAAGCTATGAAGGATAAACAAAATGATTCCCTTATTGCTGGTTTGTTTGTTTTAAATCAAGTAATGGGCAAATGTACATAATTTTTTAATTGTCTAATGCACTCAAGTGACTCAAAACTAGATTTATATAAAGCATTATTAGATTTTGGATCTATGTAACTGCTCTGCATGGAGCCTTTATGGTTGGCTGGGTAAACACACATTTTAAAAATGATATAAATACTTATGTACAAGAGAAACTTCAACAGTTTCAAAGGAGTGATTATACTGAGTAAATAATATGTGAATTTGCAATTGTTCTCTAAGTGTTTACACATACTGTATTATACACATAAATGTTTGTATGATGGACTAAGAAATATCTGCTATGTTCCTGTAAGGCATTTTTCCTATGCTTCTTTCTTAATTTTGCTGCTGCAGACATTCTCCTCCATGCTCTCTAGTCTAGACGCGATAAATCGACCGCCGAGCGCTGTCCCGTCAACTCCGGTACTCCACTGGAGCGAGAAGCATAGGCGGCATTGAGGAGGGAGCATCAGCAGTCAACCTACTACAGTAAAGACACCGCGGTAAGTAAATCTAAGTACATCGACTTCCGCTACGTTATTCACATAGATGAAGTTGCATAACTTACATCGATTCCCCCCCACCAGTGTAGACCAGGCCTCAGATACCAGGGGAATGGGTGTGTTAAAACAATTAGACAGATAGAGTAGGATTATGCATTCATGGTAACTGTTATTTATTTATTTTGATGTAATGTGATCATCACAGACTAATAGAAACAAACAAAATAAACAAATAAATTTGAATTGGACCCTTGCATTTTGCAGGTCTAGTCACTACATCATACCTTCTAATGTCACATCTAACCTCTCTCGAATATCTACAGAGACTCAAAGTGCTTCAAAGCCATCAGTTTTGCACATCAAGAACATTTTCCTAATACCAAACCAAAGTTTTCCCCCTTATTTTCAGAACCTTTAATCCTTCTCCTGCTATCTTCTGATACTGAGATTAATTTCTTTCCTTCATTTATATTGTTACCTCAGATTAAGTCATTTAAGGTCTGTTTGCCTACTGAATCTTCTTCTTTTCCTAAAGAGGTAGATCAGGCTTCCTCAGCACTGGGAGCAGAAAAGTCGTGTGTGTGTGTGTGTGTGTGTGTGTGTGTGTGTGTGTGTGTGTGTGTGTGTGTGTGTGTGTGTGTGTGTGTGTGTGCGGAAGACAGAGTTGGTAAAGATACTGATGCTTCAAAAACAATGTTTGGAAAGCTATGTAAATTTTGATCTGAGGTATGTGAGTACTGCATCACCCTACCCTGACTGTGTAACCTATGCTCAGTCTCTGCCCGTAGGGCTGGGTGGTGACAGCAAAACAGAACCGTCAGAATCCATACATCAGCAGAGCTGCCCTAATTTTTCTTTCCTTTTAAAAATAATAAGGTTCTTTACAGTGTCTCTGTGTGATATTATTTATAGTGTATTATCATGATGTTTCCTTCCAAGCCAGTCTTTACTGCAGTGAATAACTGATTTATTGGAGTTTCTCTGTCCTAGACATTTTATCATGGTGATTAACTAACAAATGAGAAATTACACACTGGTAACATCCAGCTTGTTAGGGATTATTGACTAAATACATATTAGCAGCAACCATATCAATGCTTCCAAAAAGATTTTGGAGAAGTCTCACTTAGGATAGAATGGACCTCATAACAAAAGGTTAATAAACAAAGGAGGTATCATTCAGAATATCGGGCACCAGTGGTTCTCAAACTGTGAGCTTTAGAGCTGTTTATAGTGATACATAGAATTAAACAGTTTGAGATAGAAACATCGAACTGGAATCTGGAGAGGAGAGGTGAGCTTCAAAAAAAAAAAAAAATCTGTAAAAGGAAGAACCCTGGACCTACCATTCTTCTCTCTGTCAATATTCTGACAGAGACATTCCGTTTTTCAAAGATTAAAAAGGTAATCTTCAAAAATTTTAATTCCATGGTTAGCCTGATCTTGCAATTGTTCTGCATAGATTTTTAGATGGATCAATAACAGGATAGGGAAAATCAGTCACTATTTCACACACACAATTGCTCACACTATTTCACACACACAATTGCTCACACAAGTAATTGGAAATATCTGAACAACTAATGAGGTTAAAATTGTTAGTTAGTATTAATATAGAGACATTAGTGTGCATGGCCTTGAACAATATGTGAACTCTCCCAGACAAATACTGCCTCCACTCCAAAGAGAATTGAAAGACAGTAGGAGGTAAAATACAGTACAAAACAAAAACAAAAAAGTGTAGTTTTTATAGCTAGAATGCTTCAAGGAGTCAATGGGTTTCCTGAAGTTTTCCAAGAAGATCCTTAGAAAGGGTTAACTGAGAAAGTGGTCAATATTTACACATTTAAATGGACAACATTGTCAAAAAAAGTGATAGAATTTTTTTTGCATGTCCTATTGCATGTTGATCAATAAAGATAATAGAGCTTCAGGAGATGTATACTTCCTTATATATCTATGGCCACACATTGGACAAATATGATGCATTTTCCTATTGGCTCATTTGAACTCTGAAGCAGTCTCATAGAATGACATGATACAAGCAACTATTATTATACTATACGGTAATTTTCAGACTGAGACTGATGTATCTAAGGGCTTGTCTACATGGTGTAATAGTGTGCACTGGCTGGGGTGTAAATTCTAGTGCACACCAGCATGTCATGTACTTACTGTCTGTGTGGACCCTGCTGCCATGCATTAAAGCTCCCCAGTTTGCGCTGACATAATCCCATTTCAAACAGTGTTATATCACCATGCATTAGGGATCTTTTAGTGCATGCCAGCAGGGTTGGTACACACTAGAATTTATGCCCCAGCTGGTGCACTCTAACACACCAGATAGACAAGCTTAAAGCTGCAGAAAACATCCTCTTTCGGCCTTGGCTGGGCAGGACACAGCAACTTCATCTTATAAGACTTGGATTTAACTTGGTGATCCTTGCATTCATGACCTCCAAACTTCTCAATGTTGTGTACCTAGGAATGAAACCAATGAAATTAAAAAAAAGCTTTAATCCCTTCAAATGCAGCAGTTCCACTAATTTAGTGGAAAGACTACCAATAGCACATTACTCCACTGTTCCCCTCTGTACTGCCTTCCACTCCAAATGAACACAGAATAAAGTTCCAGGTTTAAGTCCTTATGTTTCAAGACTTCTCTGGGACTTGCCCAGGACAACTGAGGGAAATGTCTCACTCTGAGCTCATGGCCTCCCAGGGAGGTACTAGTGGAATAACAGAACGGTCAATCTCAAAGATGCCAATTGTGCAGAAACACAGCTTTCTTGACTATGGGCCCTCAAATGTGGATCTTACTTCCTGAAGATGTTAGAACCATCACAAATTTCATGGCCTTCAGAGCACTGCAAATATATATATGAGCAACCTATATAGATTGGATCCTACTCTCATTGAAATCAATGGGAAAATTCTGACTTGCATAAGCTTAGAGCACTTTTGAGACTTTCCTAAAAAGTATTTGCAAAAAAACCCACAACCAAACCACCCCGCAACTTTTTAAATGATTTATCTTTGGAAAATGGCCAAAGCTTACAATAAAAAAAAAAGATAATAAACATTCCACATGGAGGAGACAGTTCTATGTGTTCAATACATATTGTGTCTGCAAAAGCAGGAACACACTTATGTCTAATACATCATCTCTATTTTCAGTATAAGAGAAAACAAGACAGAGCAGCTGGCTGTTTTTTTTACCACCTTTCATTCCTTCACATATGTTGGCACATTTTGTAGACATAATTCTTTTGGAATATATAAATTTGCCATAGGAAGTACAATACTTTCCAGATTTTACTAACCCATTTTCTGTTGTAGTGATAATGTAACTTTTGTAAGAGTGAAAGCTATATTTAATGATATGGACACTTCTGTTATAGTTCTTCTCTTTACATATTGATAACTTCCATAGACATTCATCTAAAACCTCTCGGGCTTCGTTTCACCTTCAGTCCCTAATTGGAATAATTTGGGATCTGATCCAAAGTCCGTTGAAGTGAATAGGAGTCTATTAGCCTCAATGAGCTTTGCATCAGGTTCTTAAACATTATTGAGCAAAGACAGATTTTTTTTTTGCCCACATTAAAAAACTGAAGAAATTAAGAGAAAATATAACATTAATGAAACATTATTATAAATTTAAGTGCACAACAGTCAAGAAGCAAAGAAGAGCAAAAGTAAAGATTTTCAGGAGTCATAGGCGTTAACTCTGTGGGTGCTCAAGGGCTCAGCACTCACTTAAAGCCCCGTGGATCAGATCTTCCCCCTCCCCTCGCAGCCCTCCCATGGGCCCCACTGATCAGCTCCTCCCTCTCTCTCCCAGCGCCTCCCACCTGCCACAATGAGCTGTTCAGTGGCGTGCTGGAGGCACTCTGGTGGAGGAGCAGGGGCAGGAAGAGGAGGGGGAAGGGAGCAGAATGGGGCGGGAAGAGGCAGGGTAGGGGTGGGGCCTGGGGCAGAGCGGAGGTTGAGCACTCCTTGGGAACTGGGTAAGTCAGCACCTCTGCTCAGAGTAACATTAACTAGGCACAACTAGATATTTAGGTAAAGAATTCACATTCTAACTTCTTCTTTCTTGCTACTTCCCTCTTTAGGGTCGGTGACTTTTACAGCCTTCCAAAACTCATGATTGTATGTAGGGCCCTACCAAATTCATGGTCCATTTTGGCCAATTTCACCATCATAGGATTTTAAAAAAAAATTTAAAAATTACAAATATCATTATTTCAGCTATTTAAATCTGAAATGTCATGGTGTTATAGTTGTAGAGGTCCTGACCAAAAAGGAGTTGTTGGGGGGTTGCAGAGTCATTGTAGGGGGGATTGTGGTACTGCTAACCTTACTTCTGCGCTGCTGCTGCTGCTGGCGCTGCCTTCAGATCTGGGCAGCTGGAGAGTGGCAGCTGCTGGCCAGGAGCCCAGTTCTGAAGGAAGAGCCACTGCCATCAGCAGTGCAGAATGAAGGATGGCATGGTATGGTTTTGCCACTCTTACTTCTGTGCTGCTGACTGCAGAGCTGGGCCCTCAGTCAGAAGCTGCCACTCTCCGGCCGCCCAGCTCTGAAGTAAGGGCAGCAATATCGCAACCCCCCTAAAATAACCTTGTGCCCCCCTCCTGCAACTCTTTTGTGTTAAGACCCCCAATTTGAGAAACTCTGGTCTCCCCTGTGAAATCTATATAGTATAGGGTAAAAAGCACACAAAAGACCAGATTTCACCGGGCGGGGGGGAGGCGGGGAAGAGACCAGATTTCATGGTCTGTGATGTGTTTTTCATGGCTGTGAATTTGGTAGAGCTGTAATTATATGCCTGACTTTCATGTAAATTGGTTTCTCTAATTTCTGCAGATATATGGTTCACATACCGAGTCTTTGCCCCCTCCTTGGTAATTTTCCATCCATGATCTTACAAGGTTCATCCTACCATATAAAACTCTCAGATTTCCTTTACACATGTCCATATCAATGTAGCCTAGCTTCCCTCAACCTATTTCACATTCTAACTAGTAATCAAAAATATTATGGGTCATATTTTAATGGGCCTCACCTGACATACCTATAAGTAATTGTAGGTGAAAAATTACAGGCCCAGTTAATTGTGAGTGCAGATGCTAGTGTCTAAAGGTCTAACTGTAGTACGTGATTTGCAAATTGGAAGTTATTTTAAAAATCAAGTCTTGTACATATGGGAATGTGACAAGATGAATAGAGGTCATTCAGAGGTTGATAGGGAAAGGATAAACTTACTTCTTATGGGTAGAGGAAGGATCACAATTTCTGGCCCTGTGAGGAAGAATTTGTAGAGTAGAAACTCCATCTGTGACAAAATAGATTACTTCTAATGCAATTTATTAATTATTGTTATATTATCAGTACAATAGTATCCTACATATCCCAGGCATCATACAGGTGATCTACGTTCCTATCTTGAAGAGTTTGCAATCTTAAAAAAAAAAAAAAAAAAAAAAAACCACAAAAGGAAATTGGGAGAGATGCAAAAATATACAGCAGATTCTGCCACTGATGCTTAATACTCTTTTGCATGTAACTCCACAAGTAAGTACTACTCATTTAACTCCACACCTATTCTGTTACTCTACATTTAAATGCATGGGACCATATGTGTGATAAGAAATTACTCAGTGTGAGTAAGGGTGTCAGACTGTTCTCCTATATTTGTACGCATGGAGAGGGGGCTGAGTCTGGCAACAACTGTGCAGCCTAGACCAGCAATCCTCAGCCAGGGGCCTGGGGCCCTCTGGGGGGCCGTGAGCAGGTTTCAGGGGGTCCGCCAAGCAGGACTAGTGTTAGACTTGCTGGGCCCAGGTGGAAAGCCAAAGTTCCATCATGTGGGGCAGAAGCCCAGGGCCCTGAGCCCCACCATCTGGGGCTGAAGCCGAAGCCTCAGCAACTTAGCTTCATGGGGCCCCCTGTGGCATGGGACCCCGGGAAATTGTCCTGCTTGCTACCGGCCCTGGATTTCATATGCAGAAAAACATCTGTTGTGGCACAGGTGAGCCGTGGAGTTTTTATATCACGTTGAGGGGGCCTCAGAAGGAAAGAAGGTGAGAACCCCTGCCCTAGACAACTTCATTTGTGTGCTTTATTGATTGGCTGTTTAGTTTGCCGTGGTGATGTTTAGCTAGAATGTTGGATATTTTTTGTGAAATTAGATATGTCAGTAAGTTCCAGCAGCTACTGGAATCAGTGATTCTGACTTCTGTCATGTGACAGAGGTAAAATGTTTTGTAAACCTGCTCCTTGTCATGACCAAGAAATAAAAGTCAGTCTCCTTCTATCAGTGCTGTTTCACATCTGTATTACACACCAACCAATTGCTGTACTTTGAAACATCTTGGAAGGCAGTTTTACAAACTCTCATATGGTGCCTAAGGACAAGATACCTCAGATTCTTTGCCTATTCCTAAAATATGGCTAACACACACAGAAGGAATTAATCTTTGTGTCTTTAGTGACACTTACAGTACCAAAAATTAAGTTGCAGATTGAGGCCTACTATATGGCAATACCATGATGTCTTACTGCATTTTGGATTTATTGCATCATTACAAGCATTATTTCATATCCCGCTGTTGGAATCTGTCCCCTTCCAGAGCTCAAAGCAAGTAAAGCAAAGTGCGTTGTCATCTATGATATATGCTAAAAATCACAGGTGGGGAGGTGTGAAGAAGTTTTATTCTTATCTTTATGATGTAAATGATTCTCTTGATAAAACCTTTTTATTTTATGCAAAATTAAAAATTCATAACCTGTGAAACCCACGAAGAGACTTTTCAGAAGAATGAACACTGGATATCTGAAGTATACCCAATCCTGTTTGTGCTGTTCTACACAAACAGGGGGAAAAACCTTTATAACAATTCGTTGACCCTGCTTTTTGCCATCTGAATGGTCATGGTTGATTGGAAAAATCAATGAAGTGCTGGGAGAATTGCACCTCACTCTTGCAGACAAGCCACACAAAAATCCAACTTTTCACATGAGATGAAGATTGCCTTTGGTTCATTTACTCTCTTAAGACACATTAAAATCAAATCTATCACCCCATTTGGCCATCTGTCAATTCTCACTACACAGTAAATGGGTAGACTTTGTTCCTAGATCACCAGAATAGGAGGATGTTTTGTTGTTGTAATAAATGGTTTTAGACCTCAGAGACAGAAATAAATCAATGCAATTTATAAAGTGGGGGTGAAAATGTTAGCTGCAGTTTTCCAAACTACAGGGAATTATATATGGATGAGTTACAATAAATAAAGCACAGCTTTAGCAGCTTACAAAAATAAATAATGAAGATGAAAGAAATTAATGTGCAGTCCTTTATTTTGGAACCTTTTAAAAACATGGATTAAATACAAGAGTAAATTGCACATCAAAGGTATAGCTACTTTATTGTATGAACATTTAAAATGAAATGTATAAATAGCAGATCCCATTTCTCTCTCTTTTAACCAAAGCTTAGATTTCAAAGCACAAAATGGATTAACAACCTGAAGCACATTTTCTAGTGCTTTCCTGATAATTGTTTTGCTATTTATTATCAATAGAATTAATTGTCGACGGGCTTGAGATTCAGCTTTAAAATTAAACTTGTGAGAGATAGTTTATAAACATAGCAGCTCTACAACTGAAGAGGCAATATTACTGGTAACAATACCTGAGTCTTGTTGTGAATGAGTCTCCAAGATCCTGTGTTGTCTGCCCAATTAATAAGCTGCTTCTCCAGATTCAGCTTGTATTGAGGTTCATGACAAAACTACCTAGTGAGACTGCCTTCTCTGATGGCTATCTATGGTTTTGATCAATTCTTAAGATGTCAGTCCACTAAGCATACTCACCTAGCACCCATCCTAAGAGATGTTAGTCTTCTTGACTGAACAATCCTGAAGATAACCAACTACAAAGGACGTTAAAATGATGAACTAGAAAGAATGTGAAAATGCAAAGACTAAACAACTGGATCAAAGTTGCTGTCCAAAACATCAATTTCATAGCCTCAGAGGCAACACCTGTTATTAAAGCAAATTTATGGTGAATGGGATAAACTATAAGCCCCACGTTTTCAAAACTGGCTACCAAAATTGTGTTTATAACATTGCATGTGCAAAAGTCACTTTTAAAAAAAAATACATATTTGAAGAGCTGGACAAGATTTTATATAACTACATGTCCAACCACCCAACCCAGACTGCTTGTGGGGCCTGATCTCTTTCACTCCTCCACCCCCCCAGAGATAACCTGCAAGGCTCAAGCAAGATGAGTACAAGGAGGGCAGTAAAGAGATCTTCCTGGAAAGCCAACATCTGTTTGGGACTCAGGACCCTGATGCTGGATAAGTAGAAGACAAGCCCAATTCCTGCCCTGCAGCAACCAACCCCAAATCCCAGGCAGTAATCCAGGCCATGACTGAAGCTGATCCTATGGATGGAACCTTGGATTGTACTTTTTAAAAACACATTTCCCGTGGAGACTGTCAAAGCCATTCTTTCATAAGCCAGGGAAATCATTATAGCGATGTAACTCTCTCCTTTCCCCCACTCTGAGTGCTAAGCAAGCTTCCTGTTATTCATGAGAGTTGCTTGTTGGGAACACTCCAAAAAGTTAATTGAATTAACTAAAGGTGTGAATTTAAAGTGGATTTATTAAACCCATGTGGATGCTCTCATTCAGCATGAAAGTGGCCTTAATTTGGTTAAAACTTAATTCACTTTCAGAGTCAATTCCAAAAGTAGGCAGGTTTCACCCACTGATCTAAGACCAAGGAAAGTCACATAGACCCATACAAGAGCATATGAAAACCTGTTGCCCATTCACCTATAAACCTGCCTAGAGTTGTTTTAGGTGACTCAACAACTCAATTATTGTAATTTTTGGGGAAGTGGGAGAAAAATGTTTCTTTTCAATTTCCCCTGTCTGTGTCTCCTTTTTTCAGCCACTGTAACAACCTTTGTGTTGTGTGTGCTCCGAGCATATGCACACAGGAATGGCAACATGTGCAGGGACATTCTAGCAGCTTCACTACAATGTTCACAGGGTCAGCTGTTAGGGTCAGCATAACATCACCTCTCTCTTTTTGTTGAACTTGCTCATTTTAAATCAGAATATTTTATACTAGGTACATTTTTTTGTTTCTTGCTTTCCACACATTGAAGGGGAGAGCTATGCTCAGACCCCTTTTGTCAACTGCAGCATACACTAAACAGAATGACTAAGTCCTAGTGAACTGTAAGACATCACTAGGTTTATCTCTCTCACTTTCTATGTAAATATATGGAATGCACACACCATTTTCAGGATTCATCTACAGTAAATTTATGTTCTTGTCTCCAGAGGCACATTAAGGTTTACTAGGGCCCAGAGCACAAAGGACATTTAGGTCCCCCATGCCATGGAGCCCCACCCACTGCTCCTCCCCTTCCCCACAAGGCCCTCCCCCCTGGCCAAGCTTGAGCTGGGCTGGGGTCAAAGCTGCCCAGGGAGCCTGGGCCACTGTGGGGAGCTCTGGACCATCCACCTGCCCTGGGTGGTGTGGCTCGGACATGGGGCAAGGGCTGCTCTTGGGTGCCCCAGGCTCCCTGGGCAACTCTTACCATAGCTTAGGGTGACCATACATCCCATTTTGGCCAGGACAGTCCCCTTTTTAAACCCTACCCTGGACGTCCCGACTTTGACAAGGGCAAATGGGACAAATGCCCCGTTTCACCAAAAAAGGGTTGAGGGGGGCAACTGGCAGGGCTCAGGCCAGCTCCATGTGAGGGAAAGAAGGGGGCTTAGTCCAGCTCTGGGGGTGGGGGGGAAATATGATCACCCTATCACAGCCTGGTTCTAGCTTCTAGCCTGGCCAGGGGGTGGGGACTTAGGGGGAAGTGGAGGGGCAGGGTGTCAGGGTCCAGGGGTGGGAGGGGAGAAGAGCAGGGGGTGAGGCCACAGTTCTGGCACTGGTGACCCCCATTTTTATACAGGTTCTGGCATTCCTGGGAACCCTCCCAAATTGGCTGGGGCCCCTGGGCACAGGCCCCATGCAGTAGTTCACCAATGCTTGTCCTACAGCTCACTCGCTCTCACCTATGTGGCAATCTACAGGTTTAGCTATTTTTATATGTGCTTACAATGCATTTCGTAAAATTCTGGATACTCTGTATTTGGACCCAATAATGCAATAGGATTTTTCTCTATCTGAAAAAAAATAATTAACTTTAACTTGGGTAGCAAATTTTGTTCATATGGATAGTAGGTATTGACATGGTAAAGGTTAATGACCAAGTGATTAAAGGCAAAATAGACAGTTAAAATTACTACAAATCATTCCCCTATATCATAGAACAATCTCAAGGACAATCCATAAATGGTCTGCAATCTCCTAGTGTAGAGGTTTCCTGATAACAGTAACGTGGAATGGCGCTGTATCATTAAAACAAAGATCACACTGAAGGCTTTATCCAGGCTCCAAGGAACTGAATCAAGCTTTAAATCCAAAGTTATTCTTCTTAATGTAATCTGGCAACAGATGTTAATATATAAACAAACCAAAGATAATGTCATAACATTAAATGCAACATATGATAACGGTAAAGTAACTGCTTACCTTTACTTCAGGTAGAGCCACCAAGGCAGAACATAGTAAACTGAAATCCTGGAGTACATATAACTTTTGTTTATTTTTTCTTTAAAATCAGAATCAAATAATGGAAAGAGGAGTGAGGGAAGTAAGATGGTCAAGACAATACAGTGAGCCTGACATTGCTAGTAGCAGTTTGGTATTTTCATAACATGCCATTATATATCACAGTTGGAATGTCCCTGAGATGAACACAAACTTTTAAAATAAATAAAATTATGTTTGAAATGTCAAAACATTTCATTTTGTCTCAATTTAGCTGCTTGTGGTGCCTCAGGGCCCCATTCTCTTTGATGGGCTGGTCTCCCCACACAGGCTACCTGTCCCATGATGCACCATACCAGTTCAGTTGAAGGAGAGACTGATGCACCATAGGAGATGTAGTCACACCAGGGAGCCCACAGAGAAGAATGGGGACATGAGGCACAGAAAGCACTACAGCAGCTCAGGCCTGGTCTACACTAGGACTTTAATTCGAATTTAGCAGTGTTAATTCGAACTAACCGCTCAACCGTCCACACCAGGAAGCCATTTAATTCGAACTAGAGGGCTCTTTAGTTCGAATTTGGTACTCCACCCCGACAGGTGAAGTAACGCTAAATTCGACATGGCTAGTTCGAATTAGGCTAGGTGTGGATGGAAATCGAACTTAGTAGCTCCGGGAGCTATCCCACAGTGCACCACTCTGTTGACGCTCTGGACAGCAGTCCGAGCTTCGATGCTCTGACCAGCCACACAGGAAACGACCCGGGAAAATTTGAATTCCTTTTCCTTTCTGGACAGTTAGAATCTCATTTTGTGGTTGGACATCGGGGCGAGCTCAGCAGCACCGGCAGCAATGCAGAGCTCTCCAGCAGAGGAGTTCATGTAATCTCTGAATAGAAAGAGGGACCCGGCATAGACTGACCGGGAACTCTTCGATCTGATCGGTGTGGGGGGCGAGTAGTCTGTGCTTTCAGAGCTGCGCTCCAACAAACGGAATGCAAAGACCTACGAGAAGGTCTCCAAAGCCATTATACAGACAGAGGATACAGCCGTCATGCAACGCAGTGCCGCGTGAAAATCAAGGACCCCAGACAAGCCTACCAAAAAATCAAAGCGGCCAACGGATGCTACGGAGCCTGCCACCACTGCCCCATCAGTGACCATCGACTCTGATGATGGCACAGTGTCGACGGACAGTTCCTCGACGATGTTCACGGATGGGGAAGATGAGGAAGGGTTTGTGTAGGACGAGGCAGGTGACAGCGCTTACAACGCTGGTGTCCCCGACAGCCAGGATCTCTTCATCACCGTCATGGAGATCCCCTACCAACCCTCCCCGGCCATGAACCCGGATCCTGAATCAGGGGTAGGAGCAGTCGGTAAGTGCTTTAACCATGTTAACTTTTATTCTTAATATAACAGGAATCTGAAGTGTGTGAAAAGGAGGTCTCTGTATATATGGTGATAGAACAGAAATCCTCCTGGGAGATCTCCACGAAGCTCTCCTGCCGTTAATCGATAAGCATCAGCAGGAGGTTCCTGGGGAGAGCTGCCTTATTGGGTGCTCCGTGATAGCACACTTTTCCGCGCGAGGCTTTCATGCGGTATTCAGGGAGCACTGCCTCCCAGAGCACGGCTGCATAGGTCCGTGGTTCGTGCTAGATTTCACGCAGCATGCGCTCTCTATCTCCTTCAGTGCCCGTCCTCACGGTTATCTCGCTCGGAGACTCCTGCATCTAAGTAGGGGAATTACTGTAATGTTACGCCTGGTCCAAAGTATTTTTAAAAAATCTCCGGACAGACGGCATAGCACAGACTCAGCACGCAGCTGCGTGACGAGCGTAACGGAAAGCCAAAGAATCAAATGGACGCTCATGGAGGGAGGGGGGAACGAGGACGCAAGGTATCCCACAGTTCCTGCTGTCTCCGAAAAGCATTTGCATTCTTGGCTGATCTCCAAATGCTTCTAGGGTCAAACACAGTGTCCGCGGTGGGTCGGGGCATAGCTCGGCAATTTACGCACCCCCCCCCGACCCCCAGAAGTTAAAGGGAAAACAATCCTCTGTTGACTCTTTTACATGTCACCGTATCTGTACTGAATGCTGCAGATAGACGCGCTGCTGCAGCACTCAACAACAACATCCTTCCTCCCACCCCACCATGGGTGGCTGATGGTACAATAGGACTGCTACCCATCCTCATCATCAGCCTATTGGCACATGGGGCAGTGCAAAAGGACTGGTAACCATACCAACTTGCTTGGGACAGGTCGATCAAGGTCGCCTGGTCCTAATTTTTCATGGTAGATGGTGCAGTATGGCTGGTAACCGTCCTCATCATTGCAACAGGGGGCTGAGCTCCATCAGCCCCCACCCTTCATTGTAAAGAAAAGATTCAATTGCCCCTGGACTAGCAGAGGGATGATTGGCTCCCTCCTCCACACCCCTTAATGTCATCTCTGGACTATCATTGCAGCTGGAGGCTTCCTTCCACTCATTTCTCACAAACGACTACCTGTGTCTTATTCATGCATTCTATATTACTTCATCACACAAGTGGGGGGACAATGGTATTGGAACCCAGGAAGGCTGGGGGAAGAACGGAATGAACAGCTGGGGTTGTTTCAGGAGCACACCCCGTGAATAGCATTCAGCTCAAAATTTATGCATGATTGGCCAGAGAGCAGCTGTGCTCTCTGGTTCTATGATACAGTGGTTCTCTAGTACAGTTGCCCATATTCTAGGCAGGACTGATTCTATTTTTAGATACCCAAAAAGGAGGGATTGACTCGGGGAGTCATTCCCAAATTTTGCTTTTGCGCCCCTGGCTGATCGGCCAGGGGCACTTATGACAGCACCAAATGGCGCAGTGCAAAAGGACAGGTAACCATGACCATCTTATTACCGTCTTCTTACCAGTTCATGGTATGGTAGATGGTGCAGTATGCCTGGTAACCATCGCTGCTGTCATGCAAAAGCAAAAGCATGCTGCTGTGTAGCGCTGCTGGTCCGCCTCTGTCAGCGGCATCTAGTACACATACGGTGACATACACAAAAGGCAAAATAGGGTCCATTGTTGCCACGCTATGACGTGTGCCAGGGCATTTCATGGAAAACGTGCTCGAAATGATTGTCTGCCGTTGCTTTCCCGGAGGAAGGAATGACTGGCGACATTTACCCAGAATCCACCGCGCAAATGATTTGTGCAACAGCAGGCACAGGGGTCTCAACAAAAAATTCACAGAGACAGCCTAGACTCAGTTAATTGTTCGCAAAAAAGTATCTTTGCAAGGAATTCACTAACTGTTTCCCATCTCACAGCTTCCACTGTCTCCAGACCTTCCACAGCATCCCCCTCGCAGAGGCTGGCGAAGATTAGGCGGCGAAAGAAAAAGACAAGGGACACGATTTTCGATGAATGTGTGGGCTGCTACCTAGCCGAGGCGGACCAGCAGAGGCAGTGGAAGGAGAAAGTCTCTCTGTACCAGCGCTCACACAGCGAATGGGAGGAAAGGTGGCGTGAGGAACACAAGCAGGCGACTCAAGCAATGCTTGTACTAGTGAGGGAGCAAACGGACACGCTCCGGCGACTTGTGTATGTTCTGCAGGACCGCTGCAGGACAGAGCCCCCGGCAGTATCTCTGCAACCGCCCTCCCCCGCCACAAAGTCACATACCCCCCTCACCCTAAATAACCAGGAGGATGCCCGCCCTGCGCCGTGAATACTGTCACTGCATCCTAGCAGAGTGCTCAAGTAACCAAAAGCTCTCATACCCTACGTTTGCATAAGTCCTTCCCTTCCGGACTCAAACAAGTCCCAATCCCAGTCCCATCCCATAACTGTGTACTTAAGTAATAAAAATACTTTGCTGTTAAGTACTGTTTCCGTCATGTTTTTTCACTGAAGACTGTGTTTGAATGGGGTGCGTGGGGAAGTGCGTTGCTAATTGCATAGGACAGGCACCTTTCCCAGGGTACAGACACGGGGGCCGGATCAGCAGCGGGTCACACACACAGTGCAGTCAGTAGGCACCGTGGTCGGTATGGGAGGTGGTTTCCAGGTTCTGTGTGGGCGGTGGGGATGTGACTTTTTAGCGGGGGAGGGCGGTTACAGATCTTATACAGCGGTCCTTGTTCTGGACCGCTGAGTCACGCAGCAGAGGAATCTGTATCCGTCCTCCTCCGCCACAAGGCCACATAGCCCCCCGCACACAGAATCCCAAAAAGGAGGGATGGCAGGCTCCGTTGAAACAAGCAGTCCGGCAATGCGGACCGCTGTAGGAGCAGGAGCCTGTCATTCCTTGATTTTAGAGGCGGTCTTTACATCAGTGCACACCCTACCCACCAGTCTGCGTTCCAGTTTCAACTCTTTAACGAAAAGTCATGAATAAAGAAACCTCTCCTCAGTAACAGTGTGACATGTATTTTATTTTTACATGTGTCTTGGAAGTGGGGGAAACGGGGAGAACGGGGTATTTAACCGAAGAGGAGAGTCAACAGTCAGTGGGTAAAGAAACAGGGGCAGGTTCAGCTTCTCTGTAAAGAAACTGAACAGTCACAGGTCACGCTGCTCGCTGGTATTTTAAGAGTTCCTTGTCGCTGTCCCAGGCGCCTGTATAGGGCTTTCATGAGCAAGTGCATTAGCGGGCAGGCTGGGTCCCCGAGGATGACTTTAGGAATCTGCTCATCCACAACAGTTATTTCGTGGTCCGGGAAGAAACTACCTTCCTGCAGGCATCTGAGCAGCCCACAGTTCCTGAAAACACACGCATCATGAACCTTGCCCGGCCACCCGACGTTGATGTTTGCAAAATGTCCCCTATGGTCCCCCAGTGCTTGCAGCACCATTGAAAAGTAGCCCGATTTCTCATCAGCTGACTGTGGAAGAGGTGGACGATAAAGTGTGAGGAGGAGAAAACGGCGATGATCGCAGCGGGCTCCATGCTTGCAGTGCTGTGGCGTCCGCGCTGTCACTGACCAGAAAAGTGCACGAACAGATTGCCCACAGGCGCTTTCAAGGAGGGAGGGAGGGAGGTTGTGATTGACGGTTCAATGACGACACTTACCCAAAACCACCCTCGACACATTTCTCCCCCCCAGCAGGCATTGGGGGCTCTACCCAGCATTCCAATGGGCAGCGGGGACTGCGGGAACTGTGGGATAGCTTCCCACAGTGCACCGCTTCCAAAGTCGACGCTGGCCCCGTGAATGTGGACTCAGAAATTCGAATTAGTGTATTTAGTATGGATACACAAATTCGACTTCATAAGGTCGAATCCACAAATTCGAACTAAGTTGATTCGAAATAGTCTTGTAGTGTAGACAAGGCCTCAGAAACCCCCCCCACAAATTAATGTCAATCTGAAAAAATATATTGTTTAGTTTTTGACTACTGACAATACAGAAACTTGAGCAAAATTGAATTTTTCCCGATTGAAAATTTCAGTTCTGCAGATATTGCATTTTCCATTTAAACAAACACAGATGAGAAAAGAAAGAGCCAGCTATTCTCAGCATCCGGTATAGGAGCTGTGCGTGCACAAGGGCAGATCAACAATAGCAGCAGCAGACAGTAGGGGCCATGCCAGCAATGCCACAGAGTCATTATTGTTTTTCAGACAGAAAGTGTTAAGGGAGTGGCAGCCCACTTCCCACTCCCACATTGTTAAGACTAAGGTAGCAGCTTTCATTTCTTCCTTCAGTTACTTGGCAAGATGGCATTACATCTGATAAGTGAATCAAGTACTCTAGATGAAATGAGAATTGACTCCGCTGCACTCTTGTTAGTGTTTGGGTTTTACTGCTTGGATTCTTTTGTTGATGAAGTGAAGTATTGCATACTATTAAATTATCATTTCATGCTACTTATGATAATGTGCTGATAATATTACTTTCATTTATAACTGATCAACATGCATTGTTCATAGTGTGTTAGCTCCTTTTTTAAGGAGGGTGGAGAAAAGTGTGAGATTTCAATTGGAAAGAGTTTGTTGTGTTCCTGTATAGATTGAGTGTACAAAGAGGAAGAGGAAAATAATGAGGAAAGAACTTGTGTGGAAGGATGTGAGTGGAGATAATGTTTGTGCTAGCAACTGGTTTTATGTCTCTGATTATGGCATTGGATGGACTATGCTGAATACTCCTACAGTTAATAATCTTTTTACCTGCTCTTCAAGACACCTGGCTACTGAGTGTATTACTAAGTAGCACAGTGTGGAGCCATTTAATTAGGGTGAGTAATTCTATTATCTATTCCTCCTGTTTATTCATCACCTGCCATATTTTCCTCCTCCTTTACAGGTTAAGTTAACAAAATTAATCCCCTAGGTCTGATAATCCTGTCAGCTGTACACGTGTGACATGCATGTGATGGGATGCGAGATCTTTTTACTGCAGTTTATATGTCATTCTTTGCTTGCAAGGTGACACAAGAGCCAAGCACTGTGTACAAATTATAGCATATGGATACCCATGAAATTACCTCTTACCCAATGTAATACTTCATTTGCTACCTGTGCAAATGAGCTTCATGACCTACATGTATATGAATGTGCTGTGTTGTTACCACTCTGACTCTTTCTGTAGGAGAAAGTCTGGAGGAATCAGGGTGTTGTGTAGATGATAGTAGTATGCTGTTGTAGTCATAGAGCAAATAATTGGCTTCTCGGGGCCTGTGTGCCTATAGACCAGAAGGTGGAGAGGATATTGTTGCTGGGAAGGGGAAAAAAACCCCAAAACCCTGAAAACACACCATATGAATTGATTAATATTGGGCAATAACACAGCTTCCTTTTGAAAGAGCCTATTATGCTTTGAGTCCAATCAGGACTAGAAAGTAGGGCTGGATGATATTGTCAAGAATGTTTTTCCATGCAATTTCACACCATTTTGAGCCCTCCAAATGTCATTTTCCTGTGACATTTAAAGGGCCCCAAATTCTCCATATTTTTTCACAAGTTAGCTCATAGCTTGACATTTTGTAATTTTGCCAATTTGGAATTTCACATAGAAGTTACCATGGCAGTCATAATTGACAAAGTTGGTTTGCAGAGTAATAGCTAGGATGGATACAGCAACACACAGTAACTCCCAGAAGCATCGTTGTTATAATACACGTACAGACACACAGGCAGACAGATAGATACACAGAAGGTGAGGTGGGGCAGTCTGATACCACCTTCAGAACTGGCATGGAGATCTGTACCAGCTCCTGAACACGTTAGTCAAGAAGATGGAATTTGGGGTATTTGGAACTGGCAAGTGAATGTGAGGCTAAGGACATCATGTTTGTTGTTGGTATTGTCATGGCATGGCATTAATTACATTAAGCCAGCCTGTTTCCTACCAGAACTCTACACAAGATCCAAAACATTTAATGATTCATACAACCTGTACATAGCAAATTAAGTAAAGAACAAAAAAAGCACAGAACTGATGTTGCCAACTTACATGTAAAAAGCATACCCCCCATGAGTTTCAGGGGCATTAGGTGTCAGACAGATCCATCTGATTTTGGCCTGTTTTCTGCAACCTTATTGCAATTTAAATAAGATAACAGTTAACAGTGGCTTGGCATCAGTGAAAAGGAGGAGGTGACAGATGACCAAACTGTCACTTGCCCCTTCCTTTCAATACTCAAATCCAGAGCAACCTACCTGTCCAAATGGCCCACTTAAACCTACAGCTGTGATGGGCCTGCACCATTCAAAGGCCTAGCCAGAACCTATAGTCCCATGCAGGCTACTCCCCCGGGAAACTCCTGCCTGGCCTAATAAATCCACTCCAACCATTAACTTCTAAGGAAGGGTAAGTGGATATCTGTGACAACAAGCGGTGGAGCTGAATGAGGCCTGCTTTTGCCTTACATGACATTTTATGAGTGGCACTGTGGAGAATGACAGAAATATATCAGTTATCTTTTATAAACATAATCTGCCTAGAAAGGAAGGGGGGCTGACTGAGTTACTACCAGCAACCAGATACAAATTTTGACAGAGAAGGCTTCAGAGCAGTCTACTTCTCTCAGTGCAGAGATGGAGGTAACTGGATGAATGGAATTTACCAAAGCTGGCAAGGATAGGTTAAGGTTTAGGAAAGGGAAATAGGTGTATAGGCCTTTATTGTAACTCTTGTCTCTGAGAGCGATGTACCTGTGGGTGAGTGAAGTGGTGCCTTGTTTTGATGATACTTTTCTTGAGTCACTTTAATCAGCCACTGTCAGCCACTTTTGCTCGCCCCAAAAAAGGGATTACAGGGGCCAAACACAGCTGGGTCCTGTTGTGTTAACATGGGTGGAAACCTGGTGGGCTGCCATCCAGAGCAGCAGGTCATGGGGTTCCATTCTTGAGAGAGGTAAAGGAAGCTACTAAGTCTATCATCTGAAGGGTGCACTTGAGAGGGACTAAAAGGGGTCTAAAGCACAGTTTGCACTGTGGTCACTCACCAGTCCCAATGCCTTTTAGAGGTTACGCCCTTTGTGGGAGGGAGCCAAATCCAGCACCACTTTAAATCAGTTTCACCCTAGTATACTAGGGTAAGACAGCCTCTCTGTAGCCAAACTGCACATAAAGCCCTCTGAAGACATCTCAGCATGATCAGAACACATACCAATTGAGCAATGATGAGTGATCCTTATACTGTATTGTCTGGAAACTATCCCAGCCTATGCAAGGCCTCTCCAGACTATGCATCCGCCTTAAAACTTTATATTCAAACTTTAACAGAAGGGGCTGAGTCCCAGTTCAGTAAGGTACCTAAGCATGTGAATAATTTTTAGCCTGTGGGTAGTTCGATTGGCTTCAGTGGGTTTCTCATGAACTAAGAGTTAGGTACATATTTAAGCAGATTGGCCTTAGTGGTCTCTTTCTGCTTTCAGTAGCTCTTCATTCACCAGTAATAAGGCACCAGCTCTAATACATTCAGAAGAGAGAGTTCTTTCTACTCCTTGGCCAGAAAGATGAATGATACAAAGGAGAGGAAAATAAGGGGAGATCCTCTAGACTGAGTCAGAGATCAGGAGAACCCCTGAGGAAACACCACTTCTCACCTTTCAGAGAAGTTAACTTTCAGAAAATTGGGCTAAGCAAAGAGCACTCATGTTTCCTTTAAACTAGAGACACACTTATCACATCCCTCTTGTTTAAATTAAGAAAAAATCTGAGCTATCTACAGCCCAAATGAGGGAAACATATGCCCCTTTGTTGGTAATTTAAAGGGTAATTTGGTTAAGGAACTGAAATAGACCAGTGCACTGTTGCATAATATCAATGCAAAGCAGAACCCTCCCTAGATAGTCCGGTCACAGTTCTCCAAGACGTTTCTATATTTAAATTTTCCTTACTTCTCACACTTCTTCCTTAGAGCTTTACAGTATCTCCAGCTTTTTAATATAAAAACCTACAACTTTGTTATGAAAAAATACACATAGTATAAGTGATGAAGATATTAAGTAAATATGTTTTTGTTAAGGTCAGTAAACAATCGTAGTTGTTTCAAAGAATTAAGATACTGAGCTTGATTTTCCCTCTGACTTACACTAGTTCTACACCAGTGCAACCCCACTGACTTCAGTGAAACTATTCCTGATTTACACTAGTCTATGTGAAAGGAGAATAATGCCCATTGCCACTGGATGTCCCAATTAAAGGTGTGGTATGCTTAATCATAGAGGCCAAATCATATAGGCAAAGCACTTAAAGTTGCATAAAGTTGCACATGCTTAAGCATATAAGTCCCAATGGAGTTAGACTACTCTTGTTCTCAAACGCTTTGCTGAATCATGGGCCTTCTACTGTAGAAGTTAGTTTGCAGATTTTTGTAGTTTGCTGATTAAGGCCCTGACTCAGCAAAGCAATTAACACATGCTTAAGTACATCCCTATTCAGCAAAATCACTTAAACATGCTTAACGTTAAGCGTACACTTCAGAGCTTTGCTAAAGCAGCTTGAATTTTTAGGCCCTGACTCATGTGGCGATTCTGAAGCAGGTGACAGGCCTACTTCTGCTCTCATACCACTGAGAATCAGGGGTAAAATCTGGCCCCATTGAAGTCAATGGGAGTTTTGTCATGGAATTCAGTGGGGCCAAGATTTCACTCTAGAAGTCATTACACCAAGATAAAGCCACTGTGAGATCAGAATCAGACCCAAAATATCTTCAAATGCACTTTGTGTATATTCTTGTGCATATACAGACATCCATGGTGGGGTCCACAAAATGTCCTGTAGGACTTTTTCCCCCCCTCTGGAAATAGGGCAAAATGGAAGGGAACACACTGATTTGGACATATACAAGATCCTTTCTTGTTTTAAAGATAAAGTGAGAGTCCATTTTTTTATCTGAGAATTAAAATCTTCCCATGAGAAAAACCTAGGGAATATAGTAAATTAGTTAAGAGTTAAAAATTATGGATCATGACCTTTGAACACTCCCCAAAGCTGTACAACTAGTGACGAAGTGATGTGAAAAGATTTTTCTTATAAAGAGATACCAAGCACATTTGTCTTCTTTTAAAATCGTGGTATTTAAAAATATATTTACTTCTGTTATATATTTGCCTAACCTGCACAGGCTATTGCTTGTGACACAGTACCAGAGCAGATGTTTTAGACAACCTGCTGGCATAACTGCAAAGAACAAAGATTTGTCTGTGTTTATTATAATCTTGACATACAATTGTAAAAGTCTTCTTATAAATTTATTTAAGGAAGGTTTATCCAATGATTTACTGTATGTAAATTTTCTCCTCCCTCAACCCCCACTGTGCAACTTAGTAGTGTCATATGAAGAAATTGGGGAAAATGGACACCCTGATGACTTTTTTTTCCCCCACAGGACATCTGTTCACCTTATACAATTGGCTGCAAAAGATCTGGATAAGACCATCTGGATAAGTTCAGATTGAGGGGGATGGAAGAGAGAACTAAGAAAGAGATGGATTTGGGAATATTTCTTTTTTACTTTAATGAAACAAAAAAGGGAAAGAAAAGGAAATTACAAATATCTGTAGGAGAAAATTTATAAATTTTATTAGTTTTAATGACTGCATAATTCAGTTCCAGCTTTAAAAAAAGATAACTTCAATTATTATTATTAAACAACAAAATTTGTGATTCAAAGCAGCAATTGCACTCTTTACTGTCATGACCTCTCCCATGGCTTAGTATCGGGATCTCAAACTAAATCTCTTTATACTTTAAACTCTTTAATGAAATGTTATATATATAGCATTAGGTTACAGGATGCATTTTTATGCTTATACCGAGATAGGAATACAGAAATGTACTGTAAGAGAATGACCTTCAAACTTCAATGAAAGGTCTTCTCCATTTTGTGCCATCCTATTCAATTTTAATTTTTTTCCATGCTGTATACAAATATGAAATTCATCTCATCATCTAACAAATATTTTATCAATCAAAGAAGATGCAAAACCATCAATGTTTGTATTAGGTTGCTGGCACAGGCAATCTCCCCTAATGACTTAATTTCACAGTGAACTGTGCATATGCTCAAGTATTTGCACTTGTGTTTCTGATATTTGTCTTTACTTGCCTATGGACCCAATCCTGCAAACACACACATGCATTTAACTTTGAGAATTAGTAATTCCATTGATTTCAGTGGGTCCATTCACATGCTCAGAGCTAAGCAGGTGCATAAGGTTTGCAGGACCAGGGCCTACATCTGTATGACAAAAAGCAATTAACTAATTTTTTAAACAGGAGATGAAAGGGTATTTTTAGGGGCAGGAGGTAGATCAACACTGAAATTAAAAATCCTGATAAAACCTTGGAACAAACTTTTGAAGTTTTTACCTTAGAGGTTACTCAAAGATAGAGAATTGCTGTAGATTATTTCTAAAACATTATGAAGAATACATAGTCCAACATATTCCTTACTAGGTCAGTAATTAATTAATACCTCTATCTTGAGTATTGATTTTTCTCCTTAAATTCCATTCATATCATTTGCCTAATTATTTTAAAGCCTTTGTCAAGCCAAAACAGCATACTCAGTGAAGTGTTCAGACATGGGACCTTATGAAAAGCTAGATAGATAGTTAGAAAGCTAGATAGACTCTCTGAGTAACAATAGTGACGTACGTCTGATCATATTTGTCTCAGGTTTTGGTCTTGTGTTCTGCTCTACTAATTTTCCTTTCAGTCATTGGTCTTGCTGTCATTCTGTCTTGCATGAAGCAGGATTGGACAGAGAATGGATGCTACCACTACAGCATCAACTGCACAAATAACTTGGCATGTGCTAGGGAATTACCGATAGCCAAGTTTGATGATGATATTGCCCACCTATGTGAGGTGGCAGACAGAACTTTTTGTGGTTCACAAGTATGATTAGCTGATTTTCCTGATTGTTTTTTCCATACAATAAATTAACAGAAAAAGAGGTGTAAAAATATAAGAAATAGGTCAATTTCATTGTTAGTATAAATACATTGAGTACATGAGATAAATAAACCAAATCTATCTGCAGTGTATCACTGACATTTAAAAAAAAAAAAAAAAGAAGAAGGAGAGAGATGTGATAGTGGTGACAAAGGCAAACTCTAAGACTTCTTACTCAGCTTCAACATGTGCGCATGTGTATTGCAAATGTAATTTTGGCTGCTCATACCCAATACACAATCCATTTTGTAAAAGACCAATCAAGATATTTTTTAAACAAAAAAGCTTAAGTAATCTAGATTGTTATATGCACTACACATGATCACATGGGCAAATAGGGAAAACAGCAGAGACAGTGAAATGCCTGCTAGTGAAAGCCAAGCAGTGTGGAGGATACCAGAAGATGCCAATCCAGCCAAAGGACAAGCTATAGGCTAAATAGTGTTCTAAGCTAGTATTACAGCCAATGAGGCTGTTAACAGTTGTGTTCAGGCTGCAGAAGTCCTCTGTATCCTGAGCCAATTTCACAGGTGGCATGTAAGGTAATGTACATTAGACCTTTGTACACTAAATCTGACTCCCTTTCAGGTATCTACACCAACTCTATGAATATATAATTTGGGGGAATTTACACAGCAAAGAGTCAGAAAAAGGTGTCAGCTAAGAAGCCCCCTTACACAGGCTCTAGACAAGGGGCCAGAATTTTATCTTTGTTATGCAAAATGACACAATCTTTAGTCTTCTGAGTTTTGTCTCCTTTTCTTTCAGAGAGATTGGTTCATTTCTGTGGGCTACAAACTGCCTAGGAAGTGTTGTATACAGAGTTAACAAGAAGCTGGTAGGGGATGCAATAAACTTATATAGGGCAATAAGATTAAGTGAGAGAAGAAAAACAAAACTCCTCCAAACAAATACTGGGTCCTTAAGTGTTCCATAGTTCTTTTGACCAGTGTAATCTTTCCATTGGATAATTAGGCATGATGGTAGAAAACACAGCATCTGATATTTCCAAGTATCCCATTTTTGGAGCATAGTTTCACACAAGAGCTAAACTGGGCTTGAGTTGGATTTGTAGGGGTCACATTTACTCTTCCAGATCTTCTATGCAACAGATTAGATTGATAAAGCAACTTGCGTGTGTGGTGCTCAGCATCACCACCACTAACTTGTAGGTGCCTAGAAAAATCACTATGCTTTACAATGCCTGAGTCAGGCAGCTTGGCACCCTACAGAAAGGGAGAGATGGGGAAGAAAGCTACTAGAGCCTCCCCTGGGATAGTGCTTGGGGTGTGCTATAGATCGCCAGGATCCGATTTGGATGTGGATAGAGACCTCTTTAATATTTTTAATGAAGTAAATACTAATGGGAATTGTGTGATCATGGGAGACTAACTTCCCAGATATAGACTGGAGGACAAGTGCTAGTAGTAATAATAGGGCTCAGATTTTCCTGGATATGATAGCTGATGGATTCCTTCACCAAGTAGTTGCTGAACCAACAAGAGGGGATGCCATTTTAGGTTTGGTTTTGGCTAGTAGTGAGGACCTCATAGAATAAATGGTTGTAAGGGGACAACCTTGGTTTGAGCTATCATGAGCTAATTCAGTTCAAACTAAATGGAAGGATAAACAAAAATAGATCTGTGACTAGGGTTTTTGATTTCTAAAAGGCTAACTTTAAAAAATTAAGGAAATTAGTTAGGGAAGTGGATTGGACTGAAGAACTTGAGGATCTAAAGGTGGAGGAGACCTGGATTTACTTCAAGTCAAAGTTGCAGAAACTATCAGAAGCCTACATCCCAAGAAAAGGGAAAAAAACCCCTCATAGGCAGGAGTTGTAGACCAAGCATCTCAGAGAGGTGATTAAGAAAAAGGGGAAAGCCTACAAGGAGTGGAAGATGGGAGGGATCAGCAAGGAAAGCTACCTTATTGAGGTCAGAACATGTAGGGATAAAGTGAGAAAGGCCAAAAGCCATGTAGAGTTGGACCTTGCAAAGGGAATTAAAACCAATACTAAAAGGTTCTATAGCCATATAAATAAGAAAACAAAGAAAGAAGAAATGGGACTGCTAAACACTGAGGATGGAGTGGAGGTTAAGGATAATCTAGGCATGGCCCAATATCTAAACAAATACTTTGCCTCAGTCTTTAATGAAGCTAATGAGGAGCTTAGGGATAATGGTAGTATGACAACTGGGAATGAGGATATGGAGGTAGATATTACCAAATCCAAGGTAGAAGCCAAACTCGAACAGCTTAATGGGACTAAATTGGGCGGCCCAGATAATCTTCATTCAAGAATAGTAAATGAACTGGCATATGAAATTGCAAGCCCATTAGCAAGAATTTTTAATGAATCTGTAAACTCGGGGGTTGAACTGTATGACTGGAGAATTGCTAACATAGTTCCTATTTTTAAGAAAGGAATAAAAAGTGATTCGGGTAACTACAGGCCTGTTAGTTTGACATCTGTAGTATGCAAGGTCTTGGAAATAATTTTGAAGAAGAAAGTAGTTAAGGACATTGAGGTCAATGGTAATTGAGACAAAATACATGGTTTTACAAAAGGTAGATTGTGCCAAACCAACCTGATCTCCTTCTTTGAGAAGGTAACAGATTTTCTAGACAAAGGAAATGCAGTGGATCTAATTTTCCTCAATTTCAGTAAGGCTTTTGATATGGTTCCACCTGGGGAATTATTAACTAAATTGAAAAAGATGGGGATCAATATGAAAATTGAACGATGGATAAGGAACTGGTTAAGGGGAAGACTACAATGGGTCATACTGAAAGGTGAACTGTCAGGCTGGAGGGAGGTTACTAGTGGAGTTCCTCAGGGATCGGTTTTGGGACCAATCTTTTTATTATTGACCTTGGCACAAAACGTGGGAATGTGCTAATAAAGTTTGTGGATGACATGAAGCTGGGAGGTATTGCCAATACAGAGAGGGACCGGGATAGCCTACAGGAAGATCTGGATGACCTTGTAAAATGGAGTAATAGTATTACGATGAAATTTAATAGTGAAAAGTGCAAGGTCATGCATTTAGGGATTAACAACAAGAATTTTTGTTATAAACTGGGGATGCATCAGTTGGAAGTAACAGAGGAGGAGAAGGACCTCGGAGTATTGGTTGATCACAAAAGGACCATGAGCCGCCAATGTGATATGGCTGTGAAAAAAGCTAATGTGGTCTTGGGATGCATCAGGCGAGGCATTTCCAGTTGAGATAAGGAGGCATTAGTACCGTTATACAAGGCACTGGGGAGACCTCATCTGGAATAGTGTGTGCAGTTCTGGTCTCCCATGTTTGAGAAGGATGAATTAAAACTGGAACAGCTACAGAGAAGGGCTACTAGGATGATCCGAGGAATGGAAAACCTGCCTTATGAAAGGAGACTCAAAGAGCTTGGCTTGTTTAGCCTAAGCAAAAGAAGGCTGAGGGGAGAGATGATTGCTCTCTATAAACAGTGGTGAGATGGAGCTGGTTCCCACTGGTTCGCGGGAACCGGTTGTTAAATTTAGAAGCCCTTTTAGAACCAGTTGTCTCACGAGGGACAACTGGTTCAAAAAGGGCTTTTAAATTTAACAAAAGCCCCAGCAGCTGCCCACCCTTCCCCCGGCCCCAGCTCACCTCACTCTGCCTCTGACTCCTCCCATTAACACTCCCGAGGCTTCTCCTCCCCCTCCCTGGCTTCCCGCGAATCAGCTGTTCATGCGGGAAGCCTGGGAGAGCTGAGAAGGAAGCAGCGTCTTCCCGCAAGTGAGCTGAGGCAGGGGGGCGGGGGTGCGAGGAGGGCTCCAGGCGCCGCACGGCCCCAGCCCCCGGCCCCCGTGGCACAGCCCCGGCAGCATGGCCCTCATCTCCAGGCAGCGCGGTAAGGGGGCAGGGAGCATGGAGGGGGTGTTGGATAGAGGGCAGGGGAGTTGGGGGGGGTGGATTAGTGTCGGGGCAGTCAGAGGGCAGGGAACAGGGGGATTGAATGGGGGCAAGGGTCCCGGGGGGGATAGTCAGGAAGGAGCAGGGGTTGGATGGGGCGGCAGGGGGCAGTCAGGGGACAGGGAAGGGGGTGGATGGGGCAGGGGTCCAGGGGGGGCTGTCAAGGAACGTGGGGGGTTGGACGGGGCAGGAGTCCCAGGGGGGCATGACCCCCTCATGGGGTGAGGAGGAGGGAACTGGTTGTTAATATTTTGGCAGCTCATCACTGTCTATAAATATATCAGAGGGATAAATACCTGGGAGGGAGAGGAATTATTTAAGCTCAGTATCAATGTGGACACAAGAACAAATGGATATAAACTGGTCATCAGGAAGTTTAGACTTGAAATTAGATGAAGGTTTCTAACCATCAGAGGAGTGAAGTTCTGGAATAGCCTTCCAAGGGGAGCAGTGGAGGCAAAAGACATCTGGCTTCAAGACTAAGCTTGATAAGTTTATGGAAGGATGGTATGATGGGATAGCCTAATTTTGGCAATTAATTGATCGTTGAGTATTAGTGATAAATATGCCCAGTGGCCTGTGATGGGACACTAGATGGGGTGGGATCTGAGTTACTACAGAGAATTCTTTCCTGGGTGTCTGGCTGGTGAGTCTTACCCACATGCTCCCACATACCAACCCTTTTCAGTACCCCTGCAGATCAGAAGCACTGTGCCAAGACTGCCTTTGCAGCAAATCTATGAGCTCATTGCTGGTTAGTAGATAGCTTTCACCAGCTCCATTCCAGGCTGTCGTCACCTCCTCTGGTTGTCATGGAAGCTGCCAAAAAGGATCGGACTTTGTAGGAGTGCTCACTCCTCCCTACATCCTTATTTGATCATGCAGCATTGCAGCACTGAAACCTTGGCACATTGCTTGAAGACCATGATTCATGGGGATAGAAAGATGTAACTTGTATCACTTAACTGCAGTGCATTTTTGTGGGCATCTTTTCTCCAGTGTGAGCAGTTTGTCATTAAAAGCTCTTATTATTTATACATTGTTTTCCCTTTGCTTAGGGAGATGATTCTGCAGCGATCGCCCTTCAATCTATAAAGGATTTTAAAATAACTTCCCTTCCTTTAAATTATCTGTCACCACAAAGAGGGAGAATGACAAAGCCATGCAGAGCATAGATCTTTTGCTGGTTTCCCTGCTTTTTAAGTTCAAGCAATAGTCTTTCCTAGCTCAATTATTGTTTTAAAAAGGCTTTTCAAGATATTTTGGCTCGAAACCAAAACTAAATCAAAACAGCTATATGATATATTTTAAACTAATGCTCCACATAGACTTCCCATAGAGGCAGCAAGAGGAGTTGGAAGAATCTTAGTCCCTCAGATGAGTTTACATGATAGATGATTCCATAACAAACTGAAGAGGGAAGCTTTTGCCCAATTTACTGGATGTTTGCTCCATGTACAGTAGCAAGAGACATAGCTGTGCTGCAAGAGAAAATGGCAAACAGGCGTGCCAATCCGGTTTCATCTAATATAGGTTTTACACACTGAGTCGTACTTTGCTCCAGAAGCATCCCTACTGAAATCAAACTACATGTGGAGTGAGGTTCTTCAGCTCACAGGCTGAAGAATGAAACCTGTAGAGAGTTAATGCTTGCAGGAAAATATGCATACATCAAAACTGTCATTGCTTCTCTTCTTACATACTGTAAATGAAAATTAAGAGTTGAAATGGTCATATTTTCAGATGGGAGTTCATGGCTTTCTGCTTGTTATATGTGATCAAAACACCCAATTTTCACACACTTGGCTATTTGCCTGTGCAGGTGGCCAGTAGAGGGCCTAACTGGCCAGGCGCATGTGCATATACCCAATTGGCTTGAACAGACTAGCTGCATGCAATTGTATGTGCAAGCAGGGCTGATTTAGAGGCAGGTGACCCAGGTGACTTGGGGAGGGGGCTGGAGTCATGATGCTGGTTTTATTGTAAGCGACAAAAGAGAAAATAGAATGTTTGAAGTAATGTGTTTCAAGTATTCTGTATATGGATTCATTTTTCCACTAACCTCCTAGAATATTCTGGACCTTTGTAGAATCTCATGGAACCTTTCAAACCTTTCAGACTTTGAGAATTATATTTGCCTCAAACCTCCTAAAATGTTGTCAGCCATGCCCTTGTGGATATATATATAGGGCAGGGCATCATATAATCGTACAATATCAGAGTTGGAAGAGACCTCAGGAGGTCACTTAGTCCAACCCCCTGCTCAAAGCAGGACCAACCCCAACTAAATCATCCCAGCCAGGGCTTTGTCAAGCTGGGCCTTAAAAACCTCTGAGGATGGAGATTCCACCATCTCCCAAGGCAGAAATCAGCAACCTTTGACACATGGTCCGTCAGGGTAAGCACTCTGGTGGGCCGGGCTGGTTTGTTTACCTGCTGTGTCCACAGGTTCGACCAATCGCGGCTCCCACTGGCCGTGGTTTGCCATCCCAGACCAATGGGGGCTGCAGGAAGTGGTGTAGGCTGAGGGATGTGCTTCCCGCCGCTCCCATTGGCCTGGAGTGGCAAACCGAGGCCAGTGGGAGCCATGATCAGCCGAACCTGCGGACGCGGCAAGTAAACAAACCGGCCTGGCCTGCCAGGGTAGGGCTGCATGCCAAAGGTCGCCGATCCCTGTCCCAAGGTAACCTATTCCAGTGCTTCACCACCCTCCTAATGAAATAGTTTTTCCTAATATCCAACCTAGACCTTCCCCATTGCAACTTGAGACCATCACTTCAGCCAAGCTACATCCTCTTTGGAACCCCCCTGCAGGTAGTTGAAGGCTGCTATCAAATCCCCCCTCACTCTTCTTTTCTGTAGATTGTTCCCTCAGCATCTCCTCATAAGGCATGTGCCCCCTAATAATTTTTGTTGCCCTCCATAGGATTCCCTTCAATTTGTCCACATCCTTTCTGTAGTGGGGGCCCCCAAAACTGGACACAATACTGCAGATGTGGCCTCACCAGTGCCAAATAGAGGGGAATAATCACTGCCCTCAATCTGCTGGCAATGCTCCTACTAATGCAGCCCAATATGATGTTAGCCTTCTTGGCAACAAGGGCACACTGTTGACTCATATCCAGCTTCTTGTCCACTGTAATTCCCAGGTCCTTTTCTGCAGAACTGCCGCTTAGCCAGTCGTACCCCAGCCTGTGGTTGTGCATGGGATTCTTCTGTCCTAAGTGCAGGACTCTGCACTTGTCCTTGTTGAACCTCAGATTTTTTTGGCCCAATCCTCCAATTTGTCTAGGTCACTCTGGACCCTATCCCTACCCAACATATCTACTTCTTCCCCGCAGCTTAGTGTCATCCATGCAATCCATCCCATCATCCAGATCATTAATAAAGATGTTGAACAAAACTGGCCCCAGGGGCACACCTCTTGATACCGGCTACCAACTAGACATCATGCCATTGATCACTACCCATTGAGCCCAACAATATAGCCAGCTTTCTAAGACTGTGGAACAGACTTTTGCTCTCCCTAATATGGTCTGTTTTCCCCCTGTAAAAAAGAAAATATGCCCCTGAAGAAGCCCTCAGGAGCTCAGTATAGGAAGCAAAAAGCTCATTTGCCATCTAGTTGCAGCAAAGGGCAAATTTGATGTGAAACAAAAGCAGAGGGGTGGGGGTGGGGTGAAGTGGAGCTGAAGATGTTTTTCACCTGGGGTGCCATTTGGTCTAGGGCTGGTCCCGTGTGCATGAGCACCTCTGTCAGCATCTGGACTACATAGTTTTTCTAGTTTGTAATGTGTTTTAAAAAAGTTAATCTATTTAATGATATGTGATACAGACAGAAAGAACTCATGAATATATGAGGCAGATCAACTGAGTTTGTAGGATCTGCCATGTATTTTCCTATTATTTTTTTGTTAGGATACGAGAAAGTAAGCAAATGGAAATCACTGACTACTACTAGTTTTCATGCAAATAAAACTGAAGATGCTAAGCAAGCTCCCTTAAAGAATGCAGCAAATTTTCACAACTTTAGTTTTCCCCTGATATTATAGTTATATCTATAATTATGATATCTATCATAGTTAAGGAAAAAAAATCTGTAGAATTAAAAGACCTAAGATTTGAAAGGATCCCAACATTAACTAGCTGTTACAAAAACCGCCAGGCCCAGCAATACTGGGAGCAGAGATACAGGATAGAATAAACCTTCCATTGTGTCAAGTCATAAAAAGTTTAAAATTAGAATAGTCATAAAGAAAGTTATGTCCAAGAATGTCACAAATGGGGAAAGAAAGTAAATTGTATACATAAGAAAGTGAAATATTTTCATGGTAGCAGGCAGTAAGCAAGATAGAGACCAAAATCTCACAAGTATTAGACTTCCTAACAATAGCTCAGATCAACTCTTGGAAAGCAACTCCACATTTAAAAGTCTTAATAATTTTGGCAAGCCAGAAAATATAAATGTAAAACCAGCAGTAAATTGCACTGCAGAAAGTCTTCCAGGATGATGATATATGCGCTACAGTAATACAAAAGGTATAATCTTGTACAGTATAGGATTCATGCACCTCTGGATATACTGAACATATAGAATTGTCAGTTATCCATCCAGTTCACAATCCTGGCTGACAGTTGCTAGAACTATGTTTTGGAGGAAGGTGCAAAATACTCAGTGGACAGTTAAAGAATAACCTTCTCAGAGGGAAATTTCTTCCAAACCCCATCTAGTAGAAGTTGGCAAAATGACCTAAAGTACAAGGGTTCATATCCCTTCTAAAGATATGTTTTTATCATAATGTAATTGTGGATGTTCTTCTTACTCAAAATTTCATATCTTTTTTGAATGCTATTAAGTTCTTGGTCCCATTAATATCACGTGATGACAACTGCCACAGGTTAATTATAAATTGTGTAAAAGAGTATTTCCTTCTAGGAGTTTAAATTTGTTGCCTCTCTATTTCAACAGATGTCTTTGTTTTTGTATTATTAGAGGGTAAACAGGAGTGCCTGATAGATCTTCTCTACACCATTTGTTGTTTTGTATGCATCCATCATATTCCCAAAATTGCAGCAAAGGCTTGGTGTTGTCACGTACTTTGAATAGTTCCTCAGGGTACAGGATGTTAATAGGGGGCACTGCATCCAGCAGTGTTTCCCTAGTCTCTCCACATTTACATTTGGGGTCACTCATCAGCGGCTTCTGCTTGGTCATATTGTCATCAGCCTTTGTCTCCCCAGCTTGTGCTCAATTTGAAGTACCCCAGTATTTCTGTTTGGAGGTCAGTGCCTGAGAGGAGTGTTCTGAAGGAGACAGATTCTCTGGGATCATCATCACTTCCACAGAGGTATTTTGGGGTAAGGGATTTTCAGAGGCAAAGGTCTTTCTGGAATTCAGCCTCTTGGATAGTGGAATATGCCCATAGGTGCCACAGGACTCTTTGCTGCTTTTACAGATCCAGACTAACACGGCTACCCCTCTGATACTATGCCCATACAGTGAGTGTCTTGGATCACAAACCTGGTTTTCATCTCTTCTTTCTAGTAAAGGCATCCAGACTGAGTGATGGTGGTGCAATTCCTGTCAGGCAGTACAGCAGGAGAGTGGGGGTTAGTTTCAATGATCCTGTAATGATCCTACTGAATTAAGTTTAGTATCAATTTTGTTTGCATGGCTTGATTGACTGTATTGGGGCACAGTACACCACAACTGAATGACACAAAGTGAGACTGGTTGCTCAGGCCTGGTCTAACACTACGGGTTTATACCAAATTTAACAGCGTTAAACCGAATTAACCCTGTACTCGTCCACACAACGAAGCCCTTTATATCGATATAAAGGGCTCTTAATACTGATATCTGTACTCCTCCCCGACGAGGGGACTAGCGCTCAAATCGGTATTGCCATTTCGGAATAGGGTTAATGTGGCCGCAATTCGACGGTATTGGCCTCCGGGAGCTATCCCACAGTGCACCATTGTGACCGCTCTGGACAACAATCTTGAGTCGGATGCACTGGCCAGGAGACAGGAAAAGCCCCGTGAACTTTTGAATTTCATTTCCTGTTTGCCCAGCGTGGAGCGCTGATCAGCATGGACTGTATGGGAGATACTGGATCTGATCGCTTTATGGGGAGACAAATCTGTTCTATCAGAGCTCCGTTCCAGAAGACGAAATGCCAAAGCATTTGAAAAAAATCTCCAGACAGAGGCCACAGCAGGAACTCAACACAGTGCTGCATGACAAGCGTAACGGAAAGCCAAAGAATCAAATGGACGCTCATGGAGGAAGGGAGGGGGGACTGAGGACTCCAGCTATCCCACAGCCCCCACAGTCTCCGAAAAGCATTTGTATTCTTGGCTGAGCTCCCAATGCCTGAAGGGTCAAAAACATTGTCCCGGGTGGTTCAGGGTATATCTCGTCAATTTACCACCCCCCGCCCCCGTGAAAGAAGAGGGGAAAAAAATCGTTTCTTGCCTTTTTTCAATGACACCGTATGTCTACTGCATGCTGCTGGTGGACGCAGTGCTGCGGCGCTGAACAGCAGCATCCCCTCCCCTTCCTTTCCTGATAGCAGACAGTACAAAATGGTGGAAAACCATCATCATCCCGTGAATGCTCCTGGCTGGCCTTGGTGAGGTCGGCCGGGGGTGCCTGGGCAACAATGGGAATGACTCCTGGTCATTCCCGGAAGACGGTGCAAAAGGATTGAAAACCGTCCTCATCATAGCAACTGGGGGCTGAGCTCCATCAGCCCCCCCCCCTTTCATGTCTAATGAAGAATCTGTACTGCCTGGACTATCATAGCAGCGGGAGGCTGCCTCCCGCTCATTTTATCTCACTAAAAAGTCAGTGTTTCTTATTCCTGCATTCTTTATTACTTCATCACACAAATGGGGGGACACTGCCATGGTAGCCCAGGAGGGTTGGGGAGGAGGGAAGCAATGGGTGGGGTTGTTGCAGGGGCACCCCCTAGAATGGCATCATCAATCTCTGGGGCTCTGACACGGAGTGGCTGTGCTCTCTGGTTCTCTAGTACACTTGCCCCATATTCTAGGCAGGACTGATTCTATTTTTAGACAAAACATAAAGAAGGGAATGACCTGGGGAGTCATTCCCATTTTTGTCCATGCGTCCCCGGCCGACCTCAGCGAGGCCAGCCAGGAGCACCCATGACAGCAGCAGATGGTACAAAACGACTGATAACCGTCATGGCCAATTTCCAATTGCAAACGGTGCAAAATGACTGATAAATGTCATCATCAATTTCCAATTGCAGACGGTGCTATAGCTGGTAACCATCTCTTTAACCTTGCAAAGGCAAATGAATGCTGCTGTGTAGCACTGCACTACCGCGTCTGTCAGCAGCATCCAGTACACATATGTTGACAGTGACAAAAGGCTAAATGGGCTGCATGGTTGCCATGCTATGATGTCTGCCAGGGCAATCCAGGGAAAAAGGGCATGAAATGATTGTCTGCCGTTGCTTTCACGGAGGAAGGATTGAGTGACGACATTTACCCAGAATCACCCACGACATTGTTTTTGCATTGGGATCTCAACCCAGAATTCCAATGGGCGGGGGAGACTGCGGGAACTATGGGATAGCTACCCACAGTGCAACGCTCTGGAAATCAATGCTAGCCTTGGTACATGGACGCACACCGTCGAAATGATGTGCTTAGTGTGGCCGCGTGCACTCGACTATACAATCTGTTTTAAAAAACCGGTTTATGTAAAATCGGAATAATCCCGTAGTGTAGACATACCCTCAGAATCATAGGTGCAGGAACTAGGTGTGCAGAGGGTGTTGTGGTACCCCCAGGTTTTATGTGGGGCTCCACTGCCAGCCCACACCCAGGATCCCAGCTGCCAGCCCCAAGCCTGGGGCTCCACTCTTGGCCCCATGCCTGCCCCCAGCCTTGGCCCCTTTACCCCTGTCCAGCCCCCCACCCCTCCAGGAGATATGGCCCTGCTCCCAGCCCCAGCTCGGGGGGGGGGTGCTGGCAGGGGTATGGGGGCTGGCTTTCAGCACCCCCCCCCCACTATTAAAAGTGTTCCAGCATCACTGTTCAGTGTTTGGGGGTCAGCTCCTCATTTTGTACTGGTCATTTTATGGAGTACATGAGTCCTGGAGTTCACATTCTTTTTCAGCTTCTTGATGTGCTCTTTGTATGTTAGCATTCAGTCTAGTGTGATCCCAAGTTATCCCAGCTGTTCATAGTGCTCATGGATTGTACCATGCCATGATCTCTAGTTTTCATTTGGTCTGGCAGTGTTTCAGATGGAAGGCACACATTTGTGTCTTGCTAGGATTGGCATTCATGGACAATGTGCAATAATATTCTCCAAGTACATTCAGGGAGCCAGTTAGAACTTGCTCAATATTGGCTGGTGATATAAATACATCTGCATAAATTAATCTTCACACTTTGGGGAATTCTGGTTGGCAATTTGTGTAGACATTAAACAACTATATCAGTGAGAGGATTTAAAAATCAATAGATGATTTTCAACAGGGGTCAGCAATCAAAACTCCACCAAAGTTAAAGGAGCTGCATCTAGTTTTGTCAGCAGGGAACTGGTCTATGGAATTATATACAGCTAAGTGACCTTATCGTAAATATATCTAGACCTTGGGGACTTTTAGCTTAAAATCTGGTGGTACGGTATGACCACACTGAAATCAACAACAGTTTTGCCCAACAATCTATGGCAAGATATGGCTCTTAGAATTTACCTTCATCTGATAAAAATGCCCCTATGACCAACTCATGAAAACTCCCTTCACAAGTTACAAGGTAACTCATCTCAAGGAGATAATGCCACATATTCATATCTCAATCAGATACATTTCACACAGATAAGATATACATTATCTTTGTATTGTGTGCACAATACATACAATAGTATAACCAAAAATCCACATTCCAGCAGATTCCAAACTTGAATATATCTGCTAAAGTTGCAACTTACTCAATTTATTTTATGCACTATAATGTTGTCTGTGAACACCAGTTTTCCTGTGTCATTAATTCTAAAAGAAACAGGCATCTAGAACAATGCGGACACAATTGGTTATGGATTGGTGGTAGCTAAATTACTGTCTCCACATTTTAAAAGTGGCTATAATACTAAAATTATCTTATTTAGTCTGATTACATGAGTTATTTTCACAGTATTTTAACTACTAAACACAGATTCTCAAATGGTTTCCCAAAAAAGCTCACATTATTAAATGGCTGGTGGGGGAGAACATGTATTTAATGAACAATGAGAAATTAGAAAACAAATATTCAATGTCTTTTTAATTTATAAGCAAAATAGCAGGTAGATTTTTTATTTAACAATGATATTAGGCAAAGTGGCTTAGCAATAAATATATATGAGCATAGTTTCATAAAACCTGTGTAAGACAAGTAATAAAATGTAGGAATGAGTTTAATTAGAAACAATGGGCACTGTGATGTTAATTTATAAAGCAAAGAAGACAGGCATATTTAGGAAAAATGGAGGGGAAGGAAGATGTAGTTGTCCCTTCTCCCATAAAATAATTCTGTCCCCAGACTGAAATTCGAGCTACTGTACAATATGGTAGCTTGAGATACATTAAGTAGCCTAATGGTTAGAGCAGAGGACTGAGTCAGGAATCCTCAATTTTATTCCCATTTTTGACACAGATCGCTTAAGCCCATATCCTCAAAGGGACTTTGCAATGCTGAGCCTCACAATGTCTCACTTTTAGCTTCCCAGAAAAATCCCAGGAACAGCGACATGATCAAGAAAGCCTGAGTTAGGCACCTAACCATGAAAGAGAGAAGTACCTTAGAATGTGATCAACAAAAGCCAGATTAGGTGGCAACCTGCCTAAACTAGCCAATGGGAAATGTTGATGAGGGGTGTGTCCTTAGCCCCTCCCTTCTCAGAGCTTTGTGCCTAAATCAGAGCTTCAGGGAGTCACCTAGCTGTGGTATAGAACCACAATGGGAAACCATCTCCTGGAGTCAGGCAGCTTACATGTCTAAATAGATTCTTGTGAAAATAAGTTAGGTGCCTGCCTCACTCCACACAAAATGACTGGAGGGGGTGATGGTGCCTCCTTACAGCTTTTTGCCCAGTGGTTAGTGCACTCGCCTGGGAGGTAGGAGACACAGGAGAGGGGGGAATTGAAACCAGGTCTTCCACATCTCAGGTGAGTGTGCTACTCGCTGAGCTAACAGTTATAAAGTGGGGGGCCCCCCCATCACCACCTCTTCCTCCAGTCAGATTTTGTATGGGCTGCAATCCTGTAGGTGTGCTCAGAGGTCACCTACTGCATTAGGCCCCACAGGTGAAATGGGTGGAGGTGCATCTATCTTCCCCTGGTCAATAGCTTACTCTAGGGTTTAGGCTGAAGACAAATGTCTGCATATGCAAAGTGAGGCAGCAATGAGCATGGCCAGAGGCAGAAGTATAGGCACCTAGGGAACTTTTACAGCAGAAATTTAGGCACCTACGGGGTTAGATGGCAGTCAAGTGGGAGTTTTGTGGATTGCACTGGAGCCTAAAACTGGCACTTACATTCCTAAATCTGGGGTTTAGGTGTCCAAGTACCTTAGTGGATTTGTGCATTAATCTCTGTGCCTCAGTTTAATCTGTAAAATGCAGACAATACCTACCCACTGCTTTTATTATGCATAATAATTCCATATTTTTTGAATTGCTTTGAGATTCTTAGATGAAGGATGCTATATACCAGTAAATGCACATAGCTGTTTTAAGAGCTGCATTAAAGGCATCTTGAAGGTAAAAGTAGGGAGGGAACATTTTTCATTGCAACATGAGCTAAGGAGAATAGTTTATAAAGTTCATTGTATTTAGCTGTTATTCATCTTCTATAGAGGATAATAAAGATAGACAGAAGCCATTAAATCTAGATCCAGACCCAAACTTTTCTAGACCTCAAGTGTGTTTGGATCCAACATTTTAGTTTTGTCCATAGTATATTTATATTAGAACTGTATGGAATTGCTTTTGTTTATCAAATGTTTTACAAACATTTTGAGTGAATCTGAGCTACTTTTGGGAGAAAATCTGGGTCAAGTTTCAGGCAACCTGAATTTCTGTTTCAAATCTGGTTTTGGTTTTGAACAGCTTCTAATTTTGGGCATGGCCAGAACTGAGGTTTTTAGTTTGACTTATTAGAGAATTAGGGCGTAACTGCAAAATGCAAGCCTTTGAAACTGAAGCTCTGAAAAGTTTGGGGGTGTTTAGATCCAAGTTATCTTTAGCTAAAATTGAAGCAAAACAAAAACTGTTAAGTTTCACATTGTGCTAATATGTAGAGTAGCAGATGTACAATAATCACATGGTAATACATTAATAAAATGTAGCAAGTTATAGAATATTAAATAAGGTATTTCCACAAGATGGGAAAGAATAACTCATCACTCAGAAATGTTTTGTTACCACAAATGCAGTACTCTAGAAATAACACTGATTTTACACTAGATAGAAATCCATGCACTGATTTAAAACAAACAAACAAACCCCCCCCAACCTTCAAGTGAGAAAAATGATGAAAAGCATTCAGGTATTATTGTCTGGGAATTGAATTAATTGGGGTAACTCACCAAGCAATGGCTAAATATCACAAAGGGTAAGATTACTTATATAATGGAGTAGTACTTAGCATTTACATTTTTTTAGAATAGATTTACACCAGTAACCCATCATAAAAATGCAGATTATTTAACCAGATATAGCACTAAAGAGAGTAACAAGAAAAAACAGATTTCATTAAGTAGAAAGGGTGAATTTGATAGAAATGCACTTTCTGACTGAATGAGGGAACAGAATAACAAGGGTATAGACCATTACTATGACAACCCCCCTATTTCCACAAAGAGACTAATCAATAAACTTACCTGTGTAGGAAGACTTATAAAGATGGTAAAACAGCCATAGACTTTTCAGAGGGAAAACTTTGACACTAAGTTTCTAAGGGGAAAAACACAATAGAAGTAGCTGTGAAGCAATCTTTAGCAGAGTGCTGCCCTCTTATTGGATAACTTCATGCCACCTGACCTTTTTGCAATGCTTTAAAACCTGGTGAGGCAGTAGCCTGAGCTAGTAGATAGGTATGTTGTTAGAAGGAGAGGAGCTTTTGAAGTAGAGGTTTCATGAGTGTTGCTAGGTTTTAGTTAGGAAAAAGAACATAAGGTAGTCATTATATGTCTATGTAGTTTCCATAATAAGCTGGGCATTTCACAAGCATATTAGAAAACAAATCCCTGAGTTCAAGAGTTTACAAACAAAACAGACTTAAACACAAGGGGAAAGGGATAGCTTAGTGGTTTGAGCATTGGCCTATTAAACTTAAAGTTGTCAGTTCAGCCCTCAAGGGGGCCATTCAGGCTTCTGGGGCAAAAATCTGTCTGGGGATTGGTTCTGCTTTGAGTAGGGGATTGGACTAGATAACCTCCTGAGGCCCCTTCCAACCCTGAAATTCTGTGAAGAAAGAGCATACAGCACAAGATTTTCTTTTCTGCAATTTCCAGTAGTTATTTAACTATAATTTGCCTTCCTTGCAGTTGTCTCTTTCCATATGTTTATTTTTGCCTTTTAATTGTCTAACCCATACTCAACTGTCTCTTACTTTATAGCCTTTATTCAATATTTCCTCATTTATTTTATGCTTTCTTATTTACAATTTGTTTACTAGCAAAAAAGTCTAAAGTGAAAATACCTGCCCTTATATCTGGAAATATGTTCCCTGGGTTTCTTAGCATGAGTATAAAACCTTTGTGCTCATGAATAGAGCATCTTCTCCAAAGGATCAAGACCTATGAATCTGTCAAATCAGAGTACAATGATTTTCCCATATAAACCAGATCTAATTCAGAAGACATAAAATGCCCTTTAAACCATTCACCATAAAATAATAGGCTTTCTCAGTAGAAGTCCCTATATTCCTCCACATATTCCTTCAAGGAAAAAAACCATAAATAAGCCATCGGTTTCAAGTTGGTGAGGAAAGACTACAAGCTGGGTAGTAAAAGGAGTCAGTACTAGCACAACACTGATGCTGGTTTGCAGTGGTACAGCAAAGGGCTAGCTCATATGATTATACAAGCAACCTCAGGAAACCATTCATGAGACAGATTGAAATGGAGGCCAGTAACACCTATGTATAATAGCACTCTACAGCCACCCACGCTGCACAGTGGTGGCTAGGGCCAACTCTACTCAGTTTGTGGAACCTGCAGTACCATAGTAAACAAGTATATTTTAGTGGTATACAGCCACTGTGACTCCAATCAGCTTCATCAGACAATTTGCAATGAGTATTTTAGCCAGTTCTGAGCAAGCTCTTTTTTTTTCTTTGGCTTAGATACTTGTAAGGAGTGTTCCCTTGATAATTTTTTTAAAAAACATGCAAAGCAATCTCTGAACTAGTAGTGATTATGTTCAGGAACTCATAGTGACATTTGAGGTGCCAGAGGACTGGAGAAGGGCAAACTTAGTAGCTATCTTCAAAAAGTGGGCAGGGATGGAGAGAACCCAGGCAATTATAGACCAGTCTGTCTAACTTTGATACCCTGAAAGTTACTAGAACAAATTATTAGAGAATTTATTAAAACCTGATAATAAGGTGATAATAGCCTACATGGGTTTGTCAAGAACAAATCATGCCAAACCTATCTAATTTTCTTCCTTGATGAGGTAACCAGTCTAGCACATAGGGGAAAAGCAGTAGGTGTGATATATCTGGACTTTAGCAACGGTTGAACACACTCCACATAACATTCTTGTAAGCCAACTAGGAAAGTATGGTCTAGATGAAATTATTATAAGGCAGGTGCACAATTGATTGAAAATCTATACTCACAGAGTAGTTGTAAATGGTTAGTTGTCAAACTGTGAGGCGTATCTACTGGAGTCCTGCAGAGGTCTGTCCTTGGTTCAGTACTATTCAGTATTTTCATTAACAACTTGGATAATGGAGTGAAGAGTGTGCTTGCAAAATTTGTGGGTGACACCAAGCTGGAGAGGCTGCAAGCACTTTGGTGAATAGGATTAGAATTCAAGATGGTCTTGACAAATTGGAGAATTGGTCTGCAGTCAGTAAGATGAAATTCAATAAAGACAAATGCAAAGTACTACACGTAAGAAGGAAAATTCAAGTGCACAACACAAGATGGGGAATAACTGGATGGGCAGTAGTACTGGTGAAAAATCTGGGCTGAGTATGAATCAACAGTGTGATGCAGTGGCAAAAAAAAGGCAAATGTCACTCTAGTATATATTAACAGGATTGTCATATGTAACACACAGGAGATAATTATTCTTCTTTGCCTGGCACTGGTGAGGTATCAGCTGGAGTACTGTATTCAATTTTGGGCACCATACTTTAAGAAACATGTGAACAAACTGGAGAAAGTTCAAAGGAAAGCAACAAAAATGTTAAGAGGTTTAGAGAACATGACCTAGGAGGAAAGGTTGAAAGAATTGGTCATATTTAGTCTAGAGAAGAGAAGACTGAGGAGGGCATAACAGTTTTCACTGGACATTTTTAAAAACAGGTGAGACTAACATCTGTCAGGGATGGTGTAGTTTTACTTAATACTGCCTAAGTGGGGATGCACTAGAGGAGGGGTGGCCAACCTGAGCCTGAAAAGGAGACAGAATTTAACCAATGTACATTGCCAAAGAACCACAGTAATATGTCAGCAGCTCCACATCAGCTCCCCCACACACTGCTCCCAGCACCTCCCACCTACCTGCAGCCCCGCCAATCAGCTCCTCCCCCTCCCTGATCAGCTGTTTTGTGGCATGCAGGATGCTTTGCGGGGGAGGGTAGGAGCGAGGGCATGGCAAGCTCAGGGGCGGGAAGGGGTGGAGTGGGGGCAGGGCCTGTGGCAGAGCCAGGGGTTGAACAGTGAGCACCCTCCCCCCCCCGGCACATTAGAAAGTTGGCACCTGTAGCTCCAGCCCCAGAGTTGGTGCCTATACAAGGAGCAACATATTAACTTCTGAAGAGCCGCATGTAGCCCTAGAGCCACAGGTTGGCCACCCCTGGACTAGAGGACCTCTTCTGATTTGTACCAGCCCTACATTTCTATGATTCTATTATTAAAATTCTACTACAAAATTAAGTTAGCAGTAAGATAGGTTCCTGCCTCTGGTGCAGTTCACTCCCCACTATTGGATTATTTCTGTGGCTCATAAAATACTTCTTCAGAACAATACTTTTGCTTCTGGAATGGACCAGTTTTACAAGTCTCGGGTACTTTCAAAAACTTCCCCAAGGGAGAACATCTCCTGCTCATCCCAAAGGTATTTAGCGCTATCTGCCATATTGCACAAGCTGAACATTGTGCTATACAATCAATATACCCAACTTAGTTTTCTGGAACAAAATCTAAAGATTCCTAGTAAATTCATTTAATATACATTAATTTACCCTACTGGTGCTGCATCCTTCCTTGTTTACATAAGAAGTTTTGCTTTATTTGGGAAAATAAATGAAAAGATTTCTTCATGCTCCTCTGCCCTTGTCCCGACCCCACACCCACCTGGAAGTTGGGTTTATTATAGGCTAAAGGCACATTTTTGTGGGAGTCCCTTATTAAACATTGATAGCACATTGCCTGGCACCTTCATACCCAAGAGTTGTATTTTCTCTTGGTTAGGTTCCAGGATCAGAGAGGTGACACTGAATAAGATTTGTTTAAAATGTAAGTTAGGATTAAGAACTTGTTTTAACTTTACTTTTCTTCCATACAGAAGCACATTGTAACCCTGAGTTTCTTTCTATTTACAGCCCTTCTAGCCCTTATGATGTTGACATTTCTTCCAGTTTCTTGGGAAAGGCTCTTTACTAGCACAAAACATTTATTTCATTAGGAAGCAGAATTTCTGATTGACTGCGTTACAACAGTGTGGTCCCTAATTTGTGAAGAAGCTTTGGCTGCACACTTTTTTCGTTCCACATGAATAGTAGTGCCCTTGAAGGCAAAAATAGAACATTTTTCTGGGTAGGTTGTTTTCCTTCATTAGCAAATAGACAACTACAGTTTCAAAACTCCCTCTAATGGTATAGTTTGCTTTAGGCAGCAGATACCATTTAAATACCTTACCAGTCCATGCTATGTGACAATGGTAAAGAATCACAGAAAGGGTCATTTTCTCAGTACATGGAACTTGTAGTAGAATATGAAAAACAATATTATCCCTAAAGCTACTCTGTCTTACTGCTTCACTGTAGTGCTGCCTATTGCTTTAGCCAGCACAACTCCTGCATGGCTTCCTGCTATAAATTTAAAGAAACTCATCCCTGTGGCTGCCTTTCCTGATACTGAGTGTGAAAGTCCTATGGAGATGAGAGTGTAATGAACATAGTGCTATTCATAAAAAAGATCAGTCTAAGGGCAGCTAATTTACAAAATCCTCTTTAATTCCTTAAAATACATACCATTCAGGCAATAAATTAATATTTACTTTAGATTTAAAAGGACAATTTCATGGCCTGATTTTAAAAGGGCCTTTGACTGCCAGTGACTGTGGGAGTTGTGCACCTTTCAGCTTATCTCATTGTCTATATAAAATATTTTTATATGCACAGTTCATGTAATAGCTATTGGGAACTTTTAACTGGATATGAACCCTGCCAGGAGCCCAGGAAAAAATACCCACAAAAGCAATAGGCGAGGGTTTGGCTTTTGAAACTGGATTAGAATTTCAAAGTTGAACCCATTCCGTAATGGGCTGAACCAAACCCCAGTATGGGAACACCCCAAAACATCTGGAATGATTTTAAATGTGAATCTTGATCCATATATAAATTTTGTGGCTTGGGTTCATCTTTATTTTCAGCCGCCTGATTGCAGCAGGCTTTTATAGGCACCAGGAACTGCAAAGTAGAAAAGCAGAGTAACATTTTGGCAATTAATTAATAAATAGGTATCCATCTTCCAGATGGTAAATGCTGGATATTTTTAATCATATCTTGATATTCATTTACAGTGTGGTAATTTTGTATTAGCCTAAATTAAATCTGTAGTGGAAACAAGCAATTTAAATATTTTTCAGACGCTTTTGTGATTGTGAAAATAAATAAGTGGAAAGAAAAATCTGTTTTTCTGAGTTATTGTCAATGAAACATCAAGTTGTAAAATTTAGCATTACATGGAAAATCTAGTAGCATAGCACTAGTATCAGCAATTTGATTCACATATGCCACACAGGATTAAGGCATCTGGAAAGAAAAACTGTCAACTCTTCCATGAAAATCTGGCAACAATAGATCTTGATATTATCAAGAATGTGATGGTATCACACTGATACAGCCAGCCTGAGCTCAGTAGTGAGAACAATTCCAAGTCACAGACACCAGCTCAAAGAAGGATGGGGAAGTTTACCTTTTTTTTTTTTTTAACCACAATGTACTGGTATATTGGGTGACCCAAGTAAACACTTTGGATTAAGGTCTTGTTTGTTGTTCATGTAACAGTACACCAAAAGCTGTGTAACTATTCATTTCTGCACCTATTTAACTTAGCACTGAGTGCAGAAAACTCCCCTGGTTATAAACACCTCTAAACATGTATAAACTAAACAAGCAATGGTACTTAAGGGGCCTGATGTTCAGACAAATCTCAGTCTGGCCTACTTTTTTGTGTGTGTAATTTTATGGGCCTATTATTGCACACCCAGCTATGTATAAGTACAGGATGTGCGCGCACACACACACACACACACACACACACACACAAACAAACTATGTAAGGGCCAGCAGTTATGAAATTTCCTAATGCTGATAGTGTCTCATACATTATAAAGCCAGACGGGACCAAGTGACAGTAGTTTCACCTACAAACTATGGGTAAAAAATGGGAGGGTAGGTATTAAAAATCTGGCCCAAAATGTCCTCTCTTGGTATACTCCAAAGCCCTTGCCCCTCTTTTCCTACTCTCCTCACCAGAATCCCAAGCCCCCATGTCATAAAAACTATTCTTCTATGAGAGGAAAATGTTTGTTTTATTGTCCACTCTGGATCTTGGCATGGCTGGAGTGGCCACAAGAGTCTCTGCAGAGTAACTGCTGATGTAAGGCACTCTCCACACATCAAAGGAGAATGCAGTGAACGAAATTCTGCTTTCAGTTACCCCAGAATTTGTTCCATTGCTTATGTAGTGCCCCGACACCCTGCTGACCTGCAATCAAACAGTCAGTGATTTCAGTACAGCTCTTTATTTGTTTGTTTGTTTATTTATATTGGAGTAGTGCCTGAAGCTCAAGATATAACCAAAACTGAAGTCTGTGTATCAGGGGATAGAATTGGACATAGTCTGTCTAACAACAGAATTTCAAAAAACAATGATAAAATTACAACAACAACAGAACATATCATACTAAACAAATGGGGTCAACATTTATCAATCCTGGTACATTGAAGGGGGAAGTAAAGAGGTGGTGCTTAATTGAGTTATGCAGGCTCAGTCTGTACTGCTGACTTCTTCCACAAGGAGAACAAAGCTGTATCTCATAGTCACCTGTTATGTAGTTTATAGTACTTTCATTATTTATTTATTTATTTATTTATTTATTTTAAAATTTATTTATTTTATCATTACAATTTTAGCAATTCCAAGTTATTGGGAAAAACTTCCCCCTCCCTCTTAATCCTCTGCAATCTACTTGTATGACCCAGGCCGGTCCTCAACCAAATGGTGCCCCAGGTGAGGAGCCTCTTCAGTGCCTCTGCCCCTCCATTTATTCATCTTTTGAATACCTTATTTTTATTGCATTTGTAGCTCATTTCACAAATTTGATGCATGATTTGCATGCATGATTTATCCCTGTCATATAAGATGAAAAAATTGCATGCTAGGATGTGTAAATCTGTATTTATTCATGCCATATCTAAAAAATGTCCTTTATTAGTTTCTACTTACACTCATCAAGTCTTAAAACACAAGTACATTTTCACAATTACACAATAAAACAAGGTTCGCAATATCACATCTGGGCTGTCACTTCACTTCACTTCATTCTTATATTTCACTGACTGCCTGGTGATGCCCTGCCTCTAATATACCCCTCAGAGCATGGCTGAAAACATTCTAGGATGTTCAAGGAAAATGTAGTTCTCAGAAAGTCAGGAAGGTTCCATGAGATTCTACAAAGGTCCAGAACATTCTAGGTTAGTGAATAATGACTCCACATACGGAATACTTGAAACATGTTACTGCAAGCATTCTATTTTCCCTTTTGTCACTAACAACAAAAACACCACCAGGAGCCCGGCGGCACCCAAGTGTGGCACCACAGGCGGTTGCCTGGGTCACCTGCCCCTAAATCCATCCTTGTGTATGACCATAAATTACTTATCTAAGTTGGGATTCAATAGGCTGAATTGTCAAATAGATTGTCAGAGATGCTCTTTTTCTGTGCTTTCCAGTTAAAATGTTTGCATATGCAGGATGGAAGAAACTAAGTGTACTATTAAGCAGATTATGTTTCTGATATTAGTAGAAATCAACATTGCATTAGTGGATTAATTGAGGATATTCTCAAGACTAAATAGCAATAGTTCTAGTTGAGGCATTTGACGCATCTCTATGGAAACTTATTGGAAAACTTATGTGCAAGTGGATGGATCTGGTATTTCCAGTCTCCTCATCTATTTTAAAAACTACTTTTTTTCATTTGAAGTCTTCCCTCACAATCAAAAGCCAAGATAAGTATAAAACTTCCTCTGCAGTCTAAGAACTGATATTTAAAATGAATGGAGTGGGTCTGTAATGTATACATAAGCATAGCATTTGGTGCTTCCTTTCAAAATGGCAACTTTAAGTCTTTATAAGTTTTGTTGAAGACTATTTTGGTTCTTTATTATCAAAGTTGAGAGGTACATATGTCTGTGTCTTCAAGAACATTGAATGGAAACCTGCCTTTTTCCGGTGATTAACTTTTGGAGATGAGGAGGCTGCTAACCCAATAGCAAGTAACCATGGGCTACAATTGGGCCACAGGTTGCACTTTGGCTACTCCTGTGCTTAATGATTTCCAGTTCAGGTTACTTGGACTGCAGATCTCATCAATAATTCAAATAATGTATTTTAAAGCCAATAAATTTAGTGTGGTTTTAAAAAAAATCATCACTATTTCCCCCCCTTGGGTTATGTTTACAGTGTTTCAGAGAACACAATTTGACAATCCATATGGAGGTTAAAATGTTATTTCTTTTAAACAAATGTCTAATATGATCTCTTAAACTTTACTTTGTTGTGGTGAGAAAAGCTACAATTTAGGCTGCTATTACTAAGAGACTTTCTGCTCTAGGCAGTGCAAGTCCTTGTCACTGAATCATCCTAAAGGACCCACTCCTAACCTGACTCTATTTCCTAGATGCTCATAGACACAGAGCTCTCATGCCTTATTTAATCACAAGGGTATATTCCATACAACAGTGAAAAAAATCAAAGAGATCCTGCAGTGCACATCAAGGTTAGAGCACTTGTACAGTTATTTAAATAAGCAGCTGCGGTATGGTTCTGTGAGAGTGGATTTTATCTGAGAGTGCTGCCACACTGGAGTTTCTCTTGGAGGAAACTCTGATCTAGCTCATCTCCTGAGTGCTTTGATCATGTCCCTTTTCTGACCAACCCTGTCACCATTACCATTTTAGACTGCACATGCACCTTTCCCTCCTCCAGAAGAGCAAGGTGGGTTGTGGCCGCTTTCTACTGCTACAACACACATACTTCCCACCTGGGGAGCCATTGTCAGGGATGATGATGATGGAATAAATACTGTTAGTTAATCTGAACACTATTTTTTTATTTTGTTTCACAAACTATTATTTATTGAAATTGCTTTTTCACATGGATTAATAAAAGAGGTGGTTATGACGTAACAGCTCAGCCCAACTACTCTGTTGGGCTCAGGGCCTCAGATCTCTGAAACTTGACTCCTTACTAGTAAGTGTGCGTATTGACACAAGCACAGTTGCTGTTGCTCTAGTGTGTACAGCCTACTGTGTCAAGGCCTATTTGAACTCTCCACAACACACGGGCAATTGACCAGGTCCCAGCTCATAATGTGGGATTGTTTGCTGTGTGAACACTACTTGGATAGTTCTCAATATGTGTGCTATTGACTCAGGAAACTCTATTGGCTCTTGGTACTATGGTCAGATGAGTCAACATTTCTGGTGGGGAAAGAACATTAAATCAGAAGCCCCAAATGCCTTAAGAATGTATGAAGAATATGTATTGACCACTTGAGGTAACCATTTTCTAAACTAAGTACCTTGGCCCTGAATACTTCACTTTACTGGAAAGACTGAAGGAAAGACAAAAGTCCCACAATGCCACAAGGAGCACTTCACTGAATTCCTGACTCATGCTCCCCTCAGGGTTTGCAGCCTTGCAAGAGGTAAAGAAGAAGAGGGGAGGAGTGCAATCCTTAAACCCTATGCAGACTGAAAATCTGTAGGCAAATCAGGCTGTCCCACAAACCCCTGTGTGTATTGGGCGGGGGCATCCACAAAGAGGGCCTGCCTGTCCATGCTGTTCTCTGAGTTCTCCTTATCTTGGGCAGAATGGCTATCTCAGGAACTATGCTGCCATTGATGACCCCTGCAGCTATGCATTCCTATCCCATTCAAAGGAGACAATGACAAGGTGACGGAATTAGTGTTCATTGGATTAGCACTGGATCTGTAGCAATTTGTCACAGAGTTTAATTCCCCTTTACCAGAGTTGCATGAATTGTAAAGCAGCTCTTCCTTTGGCTCATCATGTCTTCTGAGTAACAGTGGAGTTCCAACCCAATGGTGCTACTATGGAAGGGCTTCTGTGGGCTTGTGGATGGAGTGAATTGGCTGGACTGGCTCAGCCTCCTCTCTTTTTGCTGGCTCTTGGACCTGCTCTCTCTCTTGTCTCCCCACTGTCCTAATGGCCTGTGAAAACTGAGTTTACTGAATATATGTGGTCTTAGATCAGAGAAGTGCGCGCACACACACACACAGACTTTAAAATTACTATTATAGTAGAACCTCAGATTTACGAACACCTCAGGAATGGAGGCTGTTTGTAACTCTGAACAAAATACTACGATTGTTTTTTCAAAAATTTACAACTGAATATTGACTTAATACAACTTTGAAACTTTACGATGTGGAAGAAAAATGCTGCTTTCCCTTTATTTTTTAGGACTTTACATTTAACACAGTACTGTACTGTATTTGAGGGTTGTTGTTGGGGTGTTGTTGTTGTTTTTTTTTTTTTTGGCTCCACTGCTGCCTGGTTGCATACTTTTGGTTCCAAATGAGGTGTCTGGTTGGCTGGTCAGTTCGTAACTCTGGTGTTCATAACTCTGAGGTTCTACTGTATTTTGTTCACTTCTCATTTCAAAATAGCTCAGTCAACATTTTCACTTTTAGAAATTCTTCTCTGGAGAATTTTGGCTAAGAGTGTATGTTTATGGCTCTTTTATATACCACTAAAACAGGTAGTGAACAGAAACTCAGCCATGTGCCACGTGAAGTACAACACACACACAAGTGCTACATTAATGGGATTTAATTGGCTGCTAATATTTACTGACAGGAACAACTGATATTTCTCTGAAAACAAAACATACCAAGGGAAACAAAAATAGGAAAGGTTCTGTGCTTTTGTGTCACATTAACACTTGCATAGGCGGCACATAGACGATACAAAATTACTCAAAATAGTTAAGTCCAAAGCTAACTTCAAAGAGTTACAAAGGGATCTCACTAAACTTGGTGACTGGACAACAAAATGGCAGATTGATATTGATAAATGCAAATTAATGCACCTTGGGAAAAAATATACCAATACAAAATGATGGGGTCTAAATTAGCTGTATCCACTTAAGAAAGAAATCTTTGAGTCATGGTAGATAGTTCTCTGAAAACATCTGCTCAAAGCAGAATGACAGTCAAAAACTCTAACAGAATGTTAGGAACCATTAAAAATGGGATAGGTAATAAAACAGAAGATATCATAATGCCACTCTATAAATCCATGGTATGCCTATATCTTGAATACTGAATGCCATTCTGGTCCTCCTATCTCAAAAAAAGGTATATTAGAATTGGAAAAGGTGCAGAGAAGGACAATAAAAATGGGTATAGAACAGCTTTCATATGAGGAGAGATTAAAAAACCTGGGACTATTCAAGAACATAAGAATGACTGTACTGGGTCAGACCAAAGGTCCATCCAGGCCAGTATCCTGTCTACCGACAGTGGCCAATGCTAGGTGTCACAGAGGGAGTGAACCTAACAGGTAATGATCAAGTGATCTCTCTCCTGCCATCCATCTCCACCCTCTGACAAACAAAAGCTAGGGACACCATTCCTTACCCATCCTGGCTAATAGCCACTAATGTACTTAATCTCCATGAATTTATCCAGTTCTCTTTTAAACGCTGTTATAGTTCTAGCCTTCACAACCTCCTCAGGCAAGGAGTTCTACAAGTTGACTGTGCGCTGTATGAAGAAGAACTTCCTTTTATTTGTTTTAAACCTGCTGCCCATTAATTTCATTTGGTTGCCCCAAGTTCTTATATTATGGGAACAAGTAAATAACTGTTCCTTATTCACTTTCTCCACATCACTCATGATTGTATATACCTCTATCATATTACCTCCTTAGTCTCCGCTTTTCCAAGCTGAAAAGTCCTAGCCTCTTTAATCTCTCCTCATATGGGACTTCTAATCATTTTAGTTGCCCTTCTCTGAACCTTTTCTAATGCCAGTATATCTTTTTTGAGATAAGGAGACCACATCTATATGCAGTATTAAAGATGCGGGCGTACCATGGATATATATAAGGGCAATAAGATATTCTCCGTCTTATTTTCTATCCCCTTTTTAATGATTCCTAACATCCTGTTTGCTTTTTTGACTGCTGCTGCACACTGCATGGACGTTTTCAAAGAACTATCCACAATGACTCCAAGATCTTTTTCCTGATTTGTTGTAGCTAAATTAGCCCCCATCATATTGTATGTATAGTTGGGGCTATTTTTTCCAATGCGCATTACTTTACATTTATCCACATTAAATTTCATTTGCCATTTTATTGCCCAATCACTTAGTTTTGTGAGATATTTTTGAAGTTCTTCACAGTCTGCTTTGGTCTTCACTACTGTATCTTGAGCAGTTTAGTATCATCTGCAAACTTTGCCACCTCACTTTTTACCACTTTCTCCAGATCATTTATGAATAAGTTGAATAGGATTGGTCCTAGGACTGACCCTTGGGGAACACCACTAGTTACCCCTTTCCATTCTGAAAATTTACCATTTATCCTACCCTTTGTTCCCTGTCTTTTAACTAGTTCTCAGTCCATAAAAGGATCTTCCCTCTTATCCCATGACAACTTAATTTACGTAAGAGCCTTTGGCAAGGGACTTTGTCAAAGGCTTTCTGGAAATCTAAGTACACTATGTCCACTGGATCCCCCTTGTTCACATGTTTGTTTGACCTCTTCAAAGAACTCTAATAGATTAGTAAGACATGATTTCCCTTTACAGAAACCGTGTTGATTTTTGCCCAACAATTTGTTCTTCTATATGTCTGACAATTTTATTCCTTACGATTGTTTCAACTAATTTGCCTGGTACTGACATTAGACTTACCGGTCTGTAATTGCCAGAATCACCTCTAGAACCCTTTTTAAATATTGGCGTTACGTTAGCTATCTTCCAGTCATTGGGTACAGAAGCCGATTTAAAGGACAGGTTACAAACCATAGTTAGTAGTTCTGCAATTTCACATTTGAGTTCTTTCAGGACTCTTGGGTGAATGCCATCTGGTTCCGGTGACTTGTTACTGTTAAGTTTATCAATTAATTCCAAAACCTCCTTTAGCGATACCTCAATCTGTGACAATTCCTCAGATTTGTCACCTACAAAAGCCGGCTCAGGTTTGGGAATCTCCCTAACATCCTTTGCTTCAGCCGTGAAGACTGAAGCAAAGAATTCATTTGGTTTCTCTGCAATGACTTCATTGTCTTTAAGTGCTCCTTTTGTATCTTGATCGTCCAGGGGCCCCACTGGTTGTTTAGCAGGCTTCCTGCTTCTGATGTACTTAAAAAACATTTTGTTATTATCTTTGGAGTTTTTTGGTTAGCTGTTCTTCAAACTCCTTTTTGGCTTTTCTTATTACATTTTTATACTTAATTTGGCAGTGTTTATGCTCCTTTCTATTTACCTCACTAGGATTTGACTTTCACTTTTTAAAAGATGCCTTTTTCTCTCCCACTGCTTCTTTTACATAGTTGTTAAGCAACGGTGGCTCTTTTTTAGTTCTTTTACTGTGTTTTTTAATTTGGGGTATACATTTAAGTTGGGCCTCTATTATGGTGTCTTTGAAAATTGTCCATGCAGCTTGCAGGGATTTCACTCTAGTCACTGTACTTTTTTAATTTCTGTTTAACTAACCCCCTCATTTTTGCATAGTTCCCCTTTCTGAAGTTAAATGCCACAGTGTTGGGCTGTTGAGGTGTTCTTCCCACTACAGAGATGTTAAATGTTATTATATTATGGTCACTATTTCCAAGCGGTCCTGTTATAGTTACCTCTTGGACCAGCTGCTGTGCTCCACTCAGGACTAAATCGAGAATTGTCTCTCCCCTTGTGGGTTCCCGTACCAACTGCTCCAAGAAGCAGTCATTTAAAGTATCAAGAAATTTTGTCTCTTCATTTCATCCTGAGGTAACATGTTCCTAGTCAATATGGGGATAATTGAAACCCCCCACTATTATCGAGTTCTTTATTTCGATAGCCTCTCTAATCTCCCTTAGCATTTCATCGACACTATCACTGTCCTGGTCAGGTGGTCAATAATAGATCCCTAATGTTATATTCTTATTGGAGCATGAAATTACTATCCATAGAGATTCTATGGAATGTGTGGATTCACTTAAGATTTTTACTTCATTTGATTCTACATTTTCTTTCACATATAGTGCTACTCCTCCTCCCCACTCCGCACAATCTGTTCTGTCCTTCCAATATATTTTGTACCCTGAAATGATTGTGTCCCATTGATTGTCCTCACTCCACCAGGTTTCTGTGATGCCTATTATTTCAATATCCTCCTTTAACACGAGGCACTCTAGTTCACCCATCTTATTATTTAGACTTCAATATAGAAAAGAGACCGCTAAGATGTGTGTGTGGGGGAAATCATAGAGATTTCTAAAATCATGAATGGTATGGAGAAAGTGAATAGAGAAATGTTATTTACCCCTTCACATAACACACAAACCAAGGGTCGTCCAACAAAATTAATAGACAGCAAGTTTAAAACTAACAAACGGAAGTACTTATTCACACTACACAATCAACTGGTGGAGCTTGTTGCCAGGGGATGTTGTGAAGGCAAAAAGTATAACTCAGTTCAAAAAAGAATAAGATAAGTTAATGGAGAATAGGTCCATCCATGGCTATTAGCCAAGATGGTCAGGGATGATACCCATTCTCTGGGTGTCCCTAAACCTCTGGCTGCTCGAAGCTGGGGCTTAGCAATAGCGCATGGATCACTTGAAGTTGCCCTGTTCTGTTAATTCCCTCTGAAGCATCTGACACTGGCCACTGTCAGAAGATGGGATACTGGGCTATATGGACCATTTGTATAGCCATTCTTATGTTCTTAAGTGAATCAGGATCTAATTCCGCTGCTTAATATAGATAAAAACAGTAAGATCCTTTTGACAATGATCTCTGTACTGTATGCTAGGAAAACCCTTTATTTCTTCAGAAGAGTCAGCAATATGACCAGAGTTATCACATGAGGAGATACTTTAGTGAAGTTTATAACCTGCCTCTCCAGGAAAATGCAGCTTGACCTTGGGCTGACCTTGAAATTTATGAACAGAAGGAAACAGTCGTTAAACTGGTAACAGCTTGCATAAGGTTTAGGTAGCAAATACTATCATGCAATGTAATTAAAGTGTAAAGATCATGAACATAACCACAATTTTAAAGTTTTGACAATGATAAAATGTTTTTCTGGCTATCCATATAGTAGATAGCAGCCTTAAAAACAGCAGTCTTTCTGAGGGTGTATTGAAAGAGAAAAGCAGTCTCCTAGTGACTGATTTCCAAAGATGTGAGCATGAACTTGTACGTGCACAAATACCACACTTGTCCATGCAGCTTGGTTTTTATGCATAAATAAGAAGTTAGATGTGTTATTTGTTAAATATTTCCATGTGCAAGCTGGGTATTTGCATGAATAAATCTTTGAAATACAGAATGCTGAATACCTACATTTAAAGTCAGTGTGGACTGTAGACAATCAGCACCTCATAAATCAGGCCCCTTGGTGTCTAAATTGTATGGAAGACTAGCCAGGAAATATAGATTACACTATGATTCTTTTGTGGTCTCATATGAACCCAATGACATTACAGCAATGTAAAGCTGGAGTGATGTAGTGGTGAATTAGGTCCTTTGAATTATTAAACTTTGAATTATAAATCTTTTGACTTGATCAGTGTCAGAAGATCTTCACTAGCAGATCAATGTCCATGCTAAATAAATTGTTAGCTTCTTTGCAAAGATTACCAACATGGTCATCTAATTGTATTGGCGGACATTTTTAATGTGGTGGACACTTGGCCACTAGGGGCTGGACTGACAACAATTTACACATAGATGATGTTTCACAGACTTCCTTTGTGAACCGGATACATTCACTTATTTGTTTTGTGCCTTGATTTCTCTGTCTATAAAAGGGAAATAATACTTATGTAGCACAGATGAATTTGTGAGACTAAGTTAAGTAATGATTGGAAGGTGCTACAAAAGCGTAAAATTATTATTATTGTTGTTATTATTATTATTACTACATTACATTTACACAGCATATCTTACACCCATTCCCACCTCACCAATATACTTCCTTTAAACTAGATTAAACTAGAAAATGAAGACATTAAACTATCATAAAACTGGAATAATGCTACGATAAATCAGTCCCAAAGTGGGCCTCAGTTTGTTTTCCATTGCTTCTAATTGTCCCTGTCTTCCTGTTTGAGAGAAACATAACAATTTCCTTTAACATCAATTTAATATCATGCCCAGATGAAAACGCTATGTGATATGAACTAGTATATCTGACTCTTTTTTCAAAGTGAATTAAATTTTCATGAATAGTGAGTTAATCTCTTATGAAAGGAAGCTGAAATTCTCTCTCCACAAAACAGGTACCACATGGGATCAACAGTGCAAGAGTTGCACTAATATATATATCAACTGACCTGGAGGGATCCCTTCTAGGGAAAAGAAGGTAGTTTTGTCTCCATGTCAAGTAAATCCAGTCTCTCTGCTGAAGCTAAGAAGTAGGTCTAATTATAGTAGCATGTTTTGTGATTTGGACTTCTGTACACTAGATGGAGAGAACTAACTCATTTCACAAAGGACCTGTAACATCTGTCAGCAGATGGTAACAAATGTGGCCAGTCTGATCTGGGATGGATTTGAACAGGTGTTAGACTTTTTATCCCAGTCCCCTGAGCTCTCCAGCCACCAACATCTGGTTTTTGTGATTTTCAATAACTCTGATTTTTTCCTAAATTTTTGACGTTGTTGTTTATTGAGAGAAGAACATAGCTAAACATTCACTTTTGGATTTAAAAATCAAAATGATTGCTATGTGAGTGTATGCCTGTGGGGAAGCTCAAACAGAGCTGCTACTTGGAGAGATGAAGTGATTGAATTCAGTGCCTGAAGCCACAAACCTAATTTTTGTGACTGCTAATATGTAGAACTAACTGAAAGCCAACTTGTGAACTAGTACATGTTTTTTTCTTTGTCTATAAAACCTAACATTACACATACTAGTTGGGAGATATATTTATTTTGTAGCAAAAAGAACCAGCAGCATGGATCACAATCAAGTGATGAATTGCTCACAAGGGGACACTGTAGCAATAATTTGAAATTGTCTCTAAAGCCACTCCTCAGTGAAACAGATAATTGCTAATCACACATTGTTTAACTCTGTGTAATGTTAACTAATCTGAGTTCCAATACTGCAAGCTGTTGAGTGCTGCTGAAGACAGTGGAGAGAGCTAAAGAGAAGCTTCCAGATGGTGTGGAGAAATCTGTACAGTGCTAAGAGAAATGTGATCTTGTTTCTATGCCATCATTGAACTGCAACTGTTCAGTAGGGTTAAAGTAGAGCATGCCCAAGAGGCTTTGCCAGGGAACAGTGACTTAAATCCAATCAATTGCAATTTTCATATTTCTAGCTATAGAAATAGCATTTTCATTCTCTCTCTAGATATTTTTGCCATCCTGGCATACAGCTTTACCTGAATGTGTGGTAGAGCTGATTTTAGGGAAAGCAAGGGCCAGACATGTACTAAACTTTGTTTCTGATGGTTCCCATGAAACTGTCAGCTACTCAATGTCTCATAACACATGCAGGACACATTGTGGTTGCCGGCCCATCAGCCTGAACTGCCAACTTTGCTGTGTACACCTAACTTTAATGTATCCTTAGCAGTGAAGCACCATGTTCATCATCCTTACAAGAGTCAGCATTACTTCAAGCCTTATCATACCCAACAGTAAGTAGTGCTTTCTCATAATCCTCATCTGAACTCCTTTAGTTCTACTATGGAGTGTTGACAGCCCTGCCATAGGTAAACCTGATTTTTGCCAATTTCTAAAATCCACAAAATAAAATTATATAGATTTCACAAGTGATAGATTAGGCCTGGGGTCGATGTAGAATTGTTCTGCCAAAAGTTACATGAATTGGACAAGGCGTTCCTGAATTATGGTACTTTAAGTAGAAAAGCTCCCCCAAAATTCGGAAGTTTTCTTACATTTTTTGCCAGCTGTAGGGAAGAAGAAGGGACAGAGGGGAGAGAAAAAGTAACAAACCTTAATTTACTGGACTCCCCTTGTTGAAAGCTGGCACACAGCATCAAAGTTTAGTTGGTTGTAGTCTAATTTCTTATTTATTTTTGATTGCATTGCTATGGATCATCAGTTCCAGTGAGCTTAATTTATCAGCTCAAATGACTATTGGAGACCTAATGCTTCATTTAAAATAATGAAGTCTGTGTCCCTTTTTACTTGTTAAGATAGACCTTAAAATGTAATCTGATCAACAAGAAGATTGGTCAAGGGACAATGAGTTTTTTTCTGCCAAAGACTTGCAAGGGAGGCTGACAAGTCCCTTAAGGTTTGTGGAGTAAGAACAAGCTTCCTAAAGTTCCTGAAGGATTCTGAGAAGCCTCCTCAGGCTCACTGGGATCAGAACCAGATGATCATCTTAAACCTTGGAGAGGCACCCAGAGGCCTCTTTAATTTTGCCCAGGGTCAATGACTTGGAAAGCCCAGAGATTAGTGGAAGTGTAACACACATAGTGAGGTTTAATTGCAAAGAAAGAAAGAGAAAGAGAAAGAAAAATTAGCTATTAGGACGGGATGTTTTGGATAGGAGCACTATGTGTGCTAGTGATTTTACATGCTACTTTCCAAATGTCCATTCGGGAGCATTTATGAGAGTTATGCATACATTATCTGTACAAAGATAATCCAGGAAATGTGAAATCATATCAGATTATGACCAGGGACTATTGCTTGTAGTATAGAGCTGCACTAAATTACTAGCTTTTGCTTTGCAACCGTTCATATGAGAAGATGAGATTTCCCCCTTTTTACTTCCTCAACATTTTAATACTGGAATTCAGCATTTTTTAAACTTTTTTATCAACACAAAAAATGAATAAGTTTCCCAAGTTTTACTGAAAGCTAGATCTTTTTTTTCACAGCTGTAGATAAAATCATCTTTTATTATCCCTACAGTAATTTTACCACCTGTATGGAGATGTTTTGTCCTGTGCATAGATCTGATCTTAATCTCCACATGATGTACGGGTTAATAAATGAATTATGAGCTCAAGTGATTGACGTGACAAGCTATGCAGTATCACAGAGATGAATCTGAAAGAATCATTACATTATACAATAGCTTGACTAAGTGGGGACTCTATGACTAATACTATAATAGCACCAAAGAGGAAGGGAATTGTTTAGCATAGTATAAAGGGGAAAACCAGGGGGCAGATTCTCAGCTGGTATAAATTGTCATAGCTCCATTGAAATCAGTGGAGTTAGAACAGTTTACATCAGCTGAGGAGCTGTCCCCCAGAGTAATAGACTGAAATAAAGGGAAAAGAAATTTCATTTTGCTAAACAGGGTTAAAGCATCCTGACAGTGAGAAATAGAGGAAATGGTTGGAGTCTCAAGCCTTGAACCACTTAAAACAATAGTGGGCAAAGCATTTGGAAATATACCTAAGGGACCAATATTCACTGGCACAGGGATGAAATTAGACGGCCTAATAGGTCCTTTCCATCTCTGATCTATGACTGCTGAAGACTGGCTGTATGAAGAAAAGAGTAGGAAGAGGTTGGCAGTGTTTCTGCATATACTGTGTAGAAGTACATGGTTATCCCCCAAATGGCAGAGGGGGTATTATGCCCAGGGGAAGAGGTTTCATTGCAGGCAAAGTCCAATGTATCAATTTTATACATTTCTATTGGATTCAGTGTTTGTAATGAAGAGCTTTTTTTCTGACATAACCTGAAGGGGTGAAAATAGGGCCTGATTTAAAGCCCATTGAAAGAAATGTGAATTTTTGCATTGGCTTCAGTGGGCTTTGGCTTAGACGCCCATAAAGCTGAGGTCTTTTTCCTTGGGCTGATAGTGTGATGCAGTACTCGTGTTGGCCAGAGCAAGAGCAGCTATTAAATTATACTGGAGACTCTGCTTCCAGCTTAAAATGGGAGCCTGGACTTTAAATGGGGGAAGTGCAACATCCATCCCAAAAGAGCATCTTCAGTTTTCATATACATGTGTGACTATCATTTGTTTTAACTCACATTGAGCTATCAAATTTTGTGGTGGGCTATAAACTTGTTGAGTCATTAGCCTGGCTGCTTAATGGAGGAAAACTAAGTTCCTGTTCCTGCATAATGACACTTATTCACAGCAGACATTTGCATCACTAGGAAACGATAAAACCACATCCTTCATAATGAAGTTCTGAGCTGACAAAGAGGAAAATATAGTGTTGTGGGACAGCTATGAATATAAAACAAGCTTAATAAAGAAATAGTGACAAATTATATTATGTGAAATGCAATGCAATAAAAAAGTTACTAACTCATTGGAAATGTCATAAATAATCTAAATAGTTTTTGACTGTCAAAGGCTTGAAAAATATATTCCTCTAAAAAATGAGGTGCAGGATAGATGCCAGTTTAATTGCCATCATATTTTGACAAGCATGGAGAACCTTGTATTCAGCTTATTTGCTAAATTTAGCTCACTTGCCCATGATGAAATGATGGCAGGAGCACTATTAGCCAGTTTTGTCATTTAAGTGTTGCTTCATCAAAACCAGCTGTCTCAGCAGTTTCAAACTATTGCTATTTTAGTCTTGGATCAATATTTTTACATGCTCATTATAAATTTAGACAGATGAATCCGTATAAAGTAAGGAATGTTTTCTGATTTGAATGGTAAGCAAAGTTATGTACCAAACACTTAAAATCAATGTTCTCTTTGGCCAGATAAATATACTGTCTGCTGTATTTCTGTGGGGCAGCAGGGGGATGAAGTCCCATTAGGCTAGTTCCATATATTACACAAGACTTTGTCTGATGTGTCCAAATGACTTACTTTCTACTGTACCAAAAAGTGCATTATAAAATAAAAATAGTTACTGGTATTTTAAACATTGTTTTGCTGCTCAAATACCAGTGAATTAGTTCCTGCTTCTGTTGAAGTTCATGGAGAAAGGAGCAACAAAGGAAAGATAGTGCCGATACTAATGATATTTTCAGTCAGGTAGGTGTTGCTGGCAGTGGAATGACTGAACCTAATTAGGTGAGAAATTTGGACAAAGCCACTTGAAAACATGTAAGATGTCCGTACACCAGTGCAGGGAGCCTCGGTAACAAAATGGAGGAACTAGAATTACTGATGAAGGAAGTGAAACCAGACACATAGGGTAACAGAAACATGGTGGAATAGTAGTCATGACTGGAGTACGGATATTGAAGGATACATGCTGTTCAGGAAAGACTGAAGTAAATGTGGTGGAGTAGCATCGTATATTAATTATGAGGTAGACTGTAAAGAAATTAGAAGTGATGGAATGGATAAAACAGAATCTGTTTGGGTGAAAATCACTTTGGGGAAGAAAGCTAACAGAGGCTTCACTGGTATAGTGCTTGGCATATGCTACAGACACCCAGGATCAGATTTGGATATGAATAGAGACCTCTTTAATATTTGTAATGAAATAAATACTACTGAGATATAGGTTGGAGGACAAGTGCTACAAATAATGGTTGGGACCAAATTTTCCTGGATGTGATAGCTGACAGATTTCTTCATCAAATAATCACCAAGTCAACAAGAAATGATGCCATTTTAGAGTTAGTATTGCTGATTAGTAAGGCTCTCATAGACGAATTGGTTGTTGAGGACAAACTTGGTTCAAGTGATTATGAGCTAATTCAGTTTAAACTAAATGGAAGGGTAAACAAAAATACATCTGCAAATAGGGTCCTGGATTTCAAAGGGGCAAACTTAAAAAAATTAAGGCAATTAGTAAGGGAAGTGGACTGGACTGAAGAACTCAGGGATCTGAATGTGAATGAGGCTTGGAGTTACTTTAAGTCAAAGTTGCAGAAGCTATCTGAAGCCTGCATCTGAAGCAAGGGGAAAAAAATTTATGGATGGGTTACAGACCAAACTGGATGAGAGAGCATCTCAAACAGGTGATTAATAGGAAGTAAAACCATGGAAAACAGGATGGATCAACAAGGAAAGCTACTTATTGGAGGTCAGAAAGCATAGGGGAAAAGTAAAAAATGCTGTAAGCCAAGCAGATTGGATCTTGCATAGGAAAATAAAACAAATAGTAAAAGGTTCTATAGTCATATAAATAAAAAGAAAACAAGGAAAGAAGTGGAACTGCTAAGTACTGAGGATGGCGTGGAGAGTTGTGATAACTGAAGGAGGGGGTGTGGGGTAGCTCCCACAGGTAAAAGAGAAGGACTGAGCACCTGACCAAAAGAGCCAATGGGAAGGTAGAACTTTTTTATATTAGGAAAGGAACTTTCCCTTTGTCTGTTGTTCTTCGAGACACACAGGAATACTATAAGCAGAAATGCTGTGTAAGGTTTGAACCAGGTATGAAAAATTATCTTTCATACCTCAAAGGAATTATTTGGATAGGGAAGGTTTAGGTAAATGTGATCAGGTTTATTTTGTTTTGGCTTGTGGATCTCCTCTGTGCTAACCACAGATGCTTTTGTTTTGCTTGTAACCTTTAAGCTGAACCTCAAGAGGCTTAATTTTTGTAATTGTTTCTTTTAAGATCTAGCAAAAAGCCTAAATGTTCCAAATGAATTTCCTTTCTTTTTGTTTTTAATAAAATTTACCTTTTTAAAGAACAGGATTGGATTTTTGGTGTCCTAAGAGGTTTGTGCATGTTGTTTGATTAGCTGGTAGCCACAGCTAATTTTCTTTGTTTTCTTTCTCAGCTCTTCCCCGGATGGGGGGTGAAGAGGCTTGAGGGTACCCCACAGGGAGGAAGTCCCAAGTGCTCCTTCCTGGGTTCAAAGGGGTTTTTTTGCATTTGGGTGGTGGCAGCATTTACCAAGCCAAGGTCAAAGAAAAGCTGTAACCTTGGGGGTTTAATGCAAGCCTGGAGTGGCAAGAATTAATTTTTAAAATCCTTGTGGGCCCCCACCTTCTGCACTCAAAGTGACAGAGTGGGGATTCAGCCTTGACAAGAGTAAAGATAATCTAGGCAGTGACCAACATCTAAAGAAATATTTTGCCTCAGTTTTTAATGAGGATAATGAGGAGGTTAGGGTAGTGGCAGGATGGCTAATAGAAATGAGGAAATGGAAGTAGAAATTACCACATCCAAGGTAGAAGTCCAACTCGAACAGCTTAATGGGACTAAATTGGGGGGCCTGGATAATCTCTATCCAAGATTGTTAGAGAAATTTGCACATGAAATTGCAAGCCCAATAGCAAGGATTTTTATGAATCTGTATACTTGGGAGTTATATCCTATGACTGGGGAATTGCTAATATAGTTCCTATATTTAAGAAAGGAGAAAAATGTGATCTGGAAAACTACAGACCTGTTAGTTTGACCTCAATTGTATGCAAGATCTTTGAACAAATTTTGAAAGAGAAAGTAGTTAAGGACACTAGAGATAAACTGTAACTGGGATAAAATACAACATGGTTTTACAAAAGATAGGTTGTGCCAGACCAACCTGATCTCTTTCTGTGAGAAGATAACTGATTTGTTAGCCAAAGAAAATGCAGTAGACCTAATCTACCTGGATTTCAGTAAGGCATTTAATACAGTTCCACGTGGGAAAATTTTAATGAAATTGGAGAAGATGGGAATTTAAAATGAGAATTGAAAGGTGGATAAAAACTGGTTAAACGGGAGACTACAGTAAGTCATACTGAAAGGTGAACTGTCAGGCTGGAGGGAGGTTTCTAGTGGAGTTCCTCAGGGATCAGTCTTGGGACCAATCTTATTTAATGTTTTCATTAATGACCTTGGCACACAAAGTGGGAGTATGCTAATAAAATTTGTGGATGACACAAAGTTGGGAGGTATTGTCAATATGGAGGAGGACCGGAATACAATAAAAGAAAAACCGGAGGACCTTGAAAACTGGAGTAATAGAAATGGCATGAAATTTAATAGTGCAAAGTGCAAGGTAATGCACGTAGGGACTGTGATGGGTATACAAACCCCACACTGGGCAACTAGAGCTTAAGGAGCTCAGCCAGTCCCATCCCACCACACCTGCAAGAGATGCATATACTGGAGGAGGAGTTAAAAGGAAGCAGAACAGCTCACTTGATGGCAGACCAAGGAAGAGAGCAGACCTGCAACTCACAGCTCCTGGGGAAAGGGCTGAAGCAAAGCAGGATCACTCCCAACAACAACTGTCCGAAGGTCCCTCCCTGAAGCTTTAGCTCGGGGGTCGGCAGTCTTCAGCAGGCTGCCCATCAGGGTAATCCAGTGGCGGGCCATGAGACATTTTGTTTACGTTGACCATCTGCGGGCACGCCCCCCACCCCTGCAGCTCCCAGTGGCCACAGTTCACCATTCCCAGCCAATGGGAGCTGCGGGAAGTGGCAGCCAGCATGTCCCTGCAGCCTGTGGTCTCCCGCAGATACCATTGGTCAGGAATGGTGAACCGTGGCCACTGGGAGTTGTGGGGGGGCCATGCCGGCAGAAGGTCAATGTAAACAAAATGTCTTACGGCCCGGCAATGGATTATCCTGATGGGCCATGGCCAAAGGTTGCTGACCCCTGCTTTAGCTACACCCTGAGAAGAAGGCATTTCCTTCTCTCTCTCATATGAACTCTGTTTGTGTTAATTCCCCTTGGTTATTTATGGACTACCCTGACAGGGGAGAGACTTGGCACTGATCTGGCATGAGCCCAGCAGTGAGTAGACACCCTTCACACCTCCTTGACTTAGACTGTGAACTTTTGACAATAGTGGGGTGGTAGGACGTGGCTCAGGGAGGGCAGCCTTAAGGTTCTCCTGGCTGTCAGACCTTTGATACCCTCACAGGGACCTCGGCCAGAGCTGGTGGAGTGAGAGGGCCCTGAGCTACTAAAGTATTTCTAGTCCTGAAACAATGGCTAAACTAACTGCTATTGTGATTGTGTGCAACGCCACTGACCTCAATGGAATTGCCTCTGCTAAAACCAGCAGTTTCTCTTTGTATATATAAACATATATATGCTGCACTGTCATATATATGTTGTACTGCAGCTTTTTTTTTTTTACTGATAGCAAACCAGTGCAAAATCATGTAATCATGAAAAATTTTGCAAGTTGACTGAAGCATTTTGTTTTTGATAGTTTTCACATAAAAGGAAGGCTGCCTTCGCCTGTGGGAACTGCCACTTATATTGAATGCTTGTTAAAAAGTCTCAGGTTTCATAGGTGTGCATTTCCAAAGCCAACTGGTCATTTCACATGGTCCTAACCATTGTAGTCATCAAGTCAGTTTATTATCCTTGAAACACAAAAATAGGAGTGAGCAGGCTGGCTTTGCTCTGGTTTTAAGTCTGGTCTGATTTTTCTCTTTATCCACATCACTCATTATTGGTTGGCATGTACTGTACAGAGTTTTCCATTATAAATCGGATCTTGGGGCCATTCAGTCTAGTATACTATCTTTTGATAATGCCCAATAACCAATGTGTCAGACTCACTTAAATTGCCAATTCTTCTGGGCAAAGCCATCGGGGTACCAATCATTGTGGTCATGTTTAAGGCTTGTAAACATTTCATTTTGTTTTAAAATGCTTTTTAGCATGAACAAAACTCAAATAAACATTTAAAAAACTAAAATGAAATGGTTTTAAGACTGAAATGTGACTGCACAAATTCTGTCATGGAAGGAGGAAATCCAAATTGGCCACAATGTGGCTACTGGCAAATTAGGAACACTGTTCCAAACCCTGCTGTTTTAGTCTCTTAATGCTACAGAGAGGAACGAAGCAGATTGCTGGATATTTCTTATTGATTTTATGAACATATCTCTCACTCCAACTTAGGGCCCAACTGTTCCCTTTAATGCCAAATAAAGAGGCAAGGGATGAAAATATGAAAAAAAAAATATGTGCTCCAGAAAAGAAGCACTAATTGCATTTGTCTTCTTCCTGTTACATATTCCTCAGGCCTTTTTCAGAGTCCACAGTAGGCATGTGTGACAGGGTATACCAACCCCACACTGGCAAAGCAGGGGTTAAAGAACAGTTCTTGGCCCAAGAGGCCATGCCCCCTCTCCCATGCTGGGTGTACTCCCTGTGGAGGGAGCAGCTCAGCTCAGTCTGGGCTGACTGAGGAGGAGTGTGCAACAGCCTCCTGCCAGGAAGCTCTTGTGGTTGAGCCCCCAAGCTGCACCACAGGAAGCCAGTCAGCAGCAGGAGCTGGGAGGGATAGCTTGCTGTTGCCAGCAGAGGGGCTGCCAGAGATGAAAGACAAAGGACGTGAGAGACACTCTACGCCTGATCCCAGAGACAATGCCAGAGCGACAGGGATAGGAAGTGACTCAAGGAATGTGCTTGTGGGTATTGGTACCTGAGGCCTGTGCCAGGATACTTTGTTTCGAAGGGCCCTGGGTCAGAACCCGGTGTACTAGGGCAGGCCTGGGTTCCCCTCCCCTACTCATTTGGACTCTCACCACTAGGTAACTTTGCTCTGATAACACTGCTAGGAGAAGCAGCCCCTTTGAACTCTTGCCAGCAGGCATTACACCATTAGGCCATATTGCTGGCCTGGGAAACCCAGAAACCCCGGCCAGCATGTTCTGCAGCAGTGCTCCATAGCCAAATAGGGAGCAAGGATGGTTTCTGAAGTGCTATCAAGTCAGTTCTGTATGGCAGTTCCCTAGGCCACAAGGAGCCGATCCGGTGGGTAGTATAGATGTACTCTTAGACTGGATCTCTGTGTAGCAGCCCCACTGTTTATCAGCAGTGTTTACCTGACAGGCCAAAGTGAGTGTGGCACCTCTAAGCCCTTTTCCTCCTGTAGCTTGTAGCCAGGGAGCTGAATAAAGAGATTTAAAAGCAGCTTCTTCCAACAAAACATTTATTTATTCATCCAAAAGGATCTAGCACACAGAGCAAAGGTCAAAAACAATAGAGGCCTATATTCTTAAATCTTTCCTAACCTTTAACTTCTCCTTGTTTAGTTAAGCAGGCCCTGCTTAGCCCAGGCAGCCATCTGTCTTGCACTGCGTAGAAGCAGGGCCGGTGCAAGGAAGTTTTGCGCCCTAGGCGAAACTTCCACCTTGCGCCCCCCCAGCCCTGCAGCAGCTCCCAGCCTCCCCCTCTGCCCTGAGGTCCCCCCCCTCGGCGGCAACTCCCCACCCTGCCCTGAGTCGTCCTCCCACCCCCTGGCCCGGGGAGCCGTGCAGTACCTCCCCACCCCAGCTCACCTCTGCTTCGCGTCCTCCCCGAGCACGCTGCCCCCGCTCTAATTCTCCTCCCAGGCTTGCAGCGCCAAACAGCTGATTGCAAGCCTGGGAGGCGGGAGAATTAGAGCGGGGGCAGCGTGCTCGGGGAGGATGCGGAGCAGAGCTGAGAAGCCCTGTGGCAGCTCTCCCCACGCCCTGAGGCACCCCCGCAGCACCTCCCCACCCCCTGGCCCAGGGAGCCGTGCGGTACCTCCCCACCCCAGCTCACCTCTGCTCCGTGTCCTCCCCGAGCACGTTGCACCCGCTCTAATTCTCCTCCCAGGCTTGTGGTGCCAAACAGCTGATTGGCGCGCCGCAAGCCTGGGAGGCGGGAGAAGCAAAGCAGTGACTGTGTGGTAGAACCCCCGAGCTGCTGGCGGCGCGCTGACCCAGGGGAACCCCTGGGCTGCCAGTGATGGCTCAGACTCCCTCCCAGCGCAGCGGCCGCTGAAACAGCTTTAAAAATTTTAAATTTTTTTTGAGGGCGCCGCTTTTTGGCCCCCCCAAATCTTGGCGCCCTAGGCAACCGCCTAGTTGGCCTAAATGGTAGCACTGGCCCTGCGTAGAAGAGAGAGATTGCCTGCAGTGCCTGCCTCTCTGAGTCCTCCTTTTGCCTGTGTGCCACCTTTCATCCAGCTTAAATGTCTGAGGCCTGGTCTACACTAGGATCTTAAATCGAATTTAGCAGCGTTAATTCGAACTAATCGCTCAACCGTCCACACCAGGAAGCCATTTAATTCGAACTAGGGGGCTCCTTAGTTCGAATTTGGTACTCCACCCCGACAGGTGGAGTAACGCTAAATTCGCACTTGCTAGCTCGAATTAGGCTAGGTGTGGATGCAAATCGAACTTAGTAGCTCCAGGAGCTATCCCACACTGCACCACTCTGTTGACGCTCTGGACAGCAGTCCGAGCTTGGATGTTCTGAGCAGCCACACAGGAAATGACCCGGGAAAATTTGAAATCCTTTTCCTGTCTGGACAGTTAGAATCTCATTTTTTGCTTTGACATCGGGGCGAGCTCCGCGGCACCTGCAACGATGCAGAGCTCTCCAGCAGAGGAGTCAGCCCAATGCAAGAATAGAAAGAGATCCCCAGCATGGACAGACCGGGAAGTCCAGGATCTGATCGCTGTGTGGGGCGAGGAGTCTGTGCTGTCGGAGCTGCGCTCCAACAAGCGTAATGCAAAGACCTTCGAGAAGGTCTCCCAAGCCATGACACAGAAAGGATACAGCCGGGATGCGATGCAGTGCCGCGTGAAAGTCAAGGACCTGAGGCAAGGCTATCAAAAAGTCAGAGCGGCAAACGGACGCTCCGGAGCACAGCCCCAGACATGCCGCTTCTACGAGGCACTGTATGCCATTCTCGGTGGGTCTGCCACCACTGTCCCACCAGTGACCGTGGACTCAGTGGATGGCATAGTGAGCCAGGACAGTTCCTACTCGATGTTCGCCGATGGGCAAGACAACGAAGGGTCCGTGGAGGAAGGCGCAGGCGACAGCGAACACAATGCCGCTTTCCCTGACAGCCAGGATCTCTTCATCACCCTCACAGAGATCCCCTACCAACCCTCACCGGCCGTGAACCCGGACTCAGAGTCAGGGGAAGGATCAGGCGGTAAGTCGTATAAACAAGAAAATATTTATTTGCTCGAAAACATGTATACCAAAAATATAAATTCTATCTATAAATACTATATCTAAAAGTTTTTAAAGGGAAACTAAACGAACAGTAGGTCTACACAGATTGGGATGGAACAATAGTCCTCCATGGACAATTCCACAAATGCTTCAAACAGTTCCTCAAATACCCTCCGCAGGAGGTTTCGAGGAAGAGGTGCCTTATTTGGTCCTCCGGTGAAGCTCACTCTTCCACGCCACGACATCCTCAGATACAGGGGAACCATCGCCTCTACCAGCATGGCCGCGTAGGGTCCCGGTCGGTGAAGTGCTTCCCTTAACATCCTTTCTTTCTGCACTCGAGAGACACGCCTCAGGGTAATCTCGTTACTGAAGTGCTGCATCTAATTAGGGCAATTAGCGAATAGTTACTGTTCTTAATGGTTTACTTATACTTTGCATAACAAAGCCCCGCGCTTAGCAGCCACGTGCTGTAGGCCACACAGGAAAAGCATACATTGATCTTTCCCCTGCAGTGTCGGGAGTGGCTGCAAAAGGGTCATAGTATCTGATTTCCAGATTGCCTTTAGCACGACGGCACAGCTATCCGTTAACTGATAAGCATAATGTACTGTAAGGCTTACCAGGACTCTCTGCTAGAGGGATTCTGCTATCTCTCCCGACTTCTCCGCTCTCCTGTTCAATGGCGCAGCCAATCAGAGCGTAGGCCAAAATGTTGTGCTTCTCTGGAGACCACGTGACACTTGTTGTCCGGTACGGTCTTCTTCATAGAAATTGACTAGACGGTGTTCACTGTTCGCCAAAATGTATCTGTACAAGGAAATCACTAACTTTCCCCATCACACAGCTTCGGCTCCTTCCCGGACTGCCCCGGCATCCCCCTCGCAGAGACTGGCAATGATTAGACGGCGAAAGAAGAAGACTAGGGACGACATGTTCGCTGAACTGATGGCCTGCTCCCGAGCAGAGGCTGCAGAGCAGAAACACTGGAGGGAGACCCTATGTGAGCAGCATCGCACACTCATGGAACGTGAGGATAGGTGGCGGCAGGAAGACCAGCAGACCACCCAAACGCTGCTTGGTCTCATGAAGGAACAAACGGACACGCTTCGTCGCCTTGTTGATGTCCTGCAGGACCGCAGGCTGGAGGACAGGGCCCCCCTGCAGTGTCTCTGCAATCGCCCTCCCCAGCCAAGAAGTCCTGGCCCCCCCTCACCCAAAAGTACAAGACGGAGGGGTGGTAGAGGCCGTGAGAACTGTCACTGAACCAGAGCAGAGCGGCTGTGTACCCCGCACTTCTCACGTTAGAAATTTGTAGAAGTGCTTCCCTTATAGGCTCAGCCAGTCCCAAATCCAAGGTTCATCCCCTCACTGTTTATTAGATTAATAAAAGATGTTTGCTGTTAATCACTGTTTCCGTCATGTCTTTCCTGTCAGAGGATTTTTCGGTGTATGGGGTGGACAGGGGTTTCATACTTGCACGGTATAGCCTACAGTACCAGGGTACAGACTTGGGGAAAGGATCAACTGCGGGGCACACACACACTGCAGTCAGTAGGCACCAGGGTCATTCTGTGTTGTGTATGCTGCCCCTGATCATTTCGTAATGTGTATGCTTGTCCAGGTTCCTAGCGCCTGCCACGCCATTACTGTGAAGGCAGGCTGCCCTTACGATGCACTTGCAACGGATCCACGAGCCTATCCGCTGCCCTGAGCCCCAACAAGAGCCCTCATCCACGGACAGATAGTCACCCTTCTCCCACACCCATCACCCCTTCCCACGCAGAAACCCGCAGCCCACTGCCGTCATCCAAACCCCTATGCAAAGAAGGCACCACTCGCCCCTTCCTGCAAACCCTCCCCTTCATGCAGAACCACTGTCATCCGTCCCCCACCCCAGGGACCTATGTAGGAGCAGGAGGATGTCAGTCCTCTATGGAGGAAGCGGTCTGTACGTCAGTGCACACCGTGCCCAGCACAGTATGCGTCCATGTCTCAACACCAGAACAGAAATGCAAAGTAAAAGAAAGATTTATTAATAATGAGTGTAACAATTAATTTGCTTAAAAACGTGCTTTGGAAGTGGGGGAAACTTGGAGAACGCGGCATGTAGCCGCAGATCCAAATCGACACAAACTGACACAGGCCCAGGGTCAGTTTCTCTTGAAAGCAAGTGGAGAGTCATAGGTTACCCTGATCTCCGAGGAAACTTGCTTTCAAAGCCTCCCGGATACAGAGCGCTTCCCGCTGGGATATTCTCTCGGCACGGGTGTCTGGCTGAGCGTAAACTGCAGCCAGGCGATTTGCCTCAACCTCCCATCCGGACAAAAAGGCCTCGCCCTTGCTCTCACACAGATTGTGCAGCACACAGCATGCAGCAATAACTACGGGGATATTCTTTTCGCTGATGTCCGAGCGAGTGAGTAAGCTCCGCCATCTCCCCTTGAGACGTCCGAAAGCACACTCCACCACCATTCTGCACTTGCTCAGCCGGTAGTTGAAGAGTTCCTTCTCTCTGTCCAGGGCGCCTGTATAGGGCTTCATGAGCCAGGGCATTAGCGGGTAGGCTGGGTCCCCGAGGATCACTGTAGGCATCTGCACATCCCCAACCGTTATTTTGTGGTCCGGGAAGAAAGTACCTGCCTGGAGGAGTCTAAAGAGACCAGAGCTCCTGAACACACGCGCGTCATGAACCTTGCCCGCCCACCCGACGTTGATGTTGGTAAAACGTCCCCTATGGTCCACCAGTCCTTGCAGCACCATGGAAAAGTAGCCCTTTCGGTTAATGTAATCGCTGGCCTGGTGGGCCGGTGCCAGGATAGGGATGTGAGTCCCATCTATAGCCCCACCGCAGTTTGGGAATCCCATCGCGGCGAAGCCGTCTATGACAACCTGGACGTTTCCCAGGGTCACCACCTTTGAGAGCAGTTGCTCAACGATTGCGTGGGCTACTTGCATCACAGCAACCCCCACGGTAGATTTGCCCACGCCAAAGTGGTTCGCTACTGACCGGTAGCTGTCTGGCGTGGCAAGTTTCCAGAGGGCTATGGCCACTCGCTTCTGCACACTCAGGGCTGCTCGCATCCGGGTGTCCTGGCGCTTCAGGGCAGGGACAGCAAGTCACACAGTTCAAGGAAAGTGCCCTTACGCATCCTGAAGTTTCGCAGCCACTCTGTGTCATCCCAGACCTGCAGCACTATGCGGTCCCACCAGTCCGTGCTTGTTTCCCGGGCCCAGAATCTCCGTTCCACACCATGAACGTGACCCATTGCCACCATGATCTCCACTGCCCGGCATACCCTGCTTTCTGAGAGGTCTGCGCCACTCTCCTCACCGCGCTGCCGGAGCCTCCTCGCCCGATTTCTCAGCAGCTGACTGTGGAAGAGGTGGACGATAAGGTGCGAGGAGTTGACAATGGCCATAAGTGCAGCGATGATCGCAGCGGGCTCCATGCTCGCAGTGCTGTGGCGTCCGCGCTGTCACTGACCAGAAAAGTGCACGAACAGATTTCCCGCCGGCGCTTTCAGGGAGGGAGGGCGTTTGTGAGTGACGGTTGAATGATGACAGTTACCCAAAACCACCCTCGACACATTTTTCCCCCAGCAGGCATTGTGAGCTCTACCCAGCATTCCAATGGGCAGCGGGGACTGCGGGAACTGTGGGATAGCTTCCCACAGTGCACCGCTTCCAAAGTCGACGCTGGCCCCGTGAATGTGGACTCAGAAATTCGAATTAGTGTATTTAGTATGGATACACAAATTCGACTTCATAAGGTCGAATCCACAAATTCGAACTAAGTTGATTCGAAATAGTCTTGTAGTGTAGACAAGGCCTTAGTTTCTGATTTCCCTCCATGGTTTCTCCCGTCCAAGTCCCTTCATCTGCCATTGGTGTGGGCAGAACTAGTTTATTCCTCTTCCTAAAGGGACTTTCCCCCTCTCTTGGCATTGCCAGCCAGACTTCAGATTGGTGGTGAAACTTCAAAGGAATTCACACATGTGTTGTCTTTGGAATATGGCTTATCAAAAATCATTGTCTACATCCCCTGCATATGGCCAGGCTACAGATCAAGTCTGACTTAACCCTTTAAGTCCAGGTAGGTAGCAGGGAAAAATTGAGCAAGTAAACTAAAGTGCACCTGATATTTATAAGAACATAAGAATGAGTATGGCCATTACTGGGTCAGACCAAAGGTCCATCTAGCCCAGCATCCTGCCTTCCAACAGTGGCCAAAGCCAGGTATTTCGGAGGGAATGAACAGAACAGGTAATCATCAAGTGATCCATCCCTTGTTGGCCATTTCCAGCTTCTGGCAAACAGAGGCTAGGGACACCATCCCTGTCCATCCTGGCTAATAGCCATTGACATTAATAGCCATTTTATCATTTATAAAAAAATGATACAAATATTTCCCACATTCTCCTCAGGTTTGTACTCTTTGTACCTCTCTAGATGATGTAATTTCTGTTGCATATTGGAACATCTGTTATTGCTAACGGATGATTATGCAATGTATATGCCAGGTTTTACTACTTCTGATTCACTCTTTACAATTTTTCTTCCACATTCATCTGTGAAATGTAGAACAACCAGGTTACTCTAAACAGTTTAATTCAGGTGCTGTAGTATTTGTAAAGAATATGCAATCAAAGAATATCAACAAACTCTAATTGACATCACCTCAGCTTCTTATCCCATCAAGAATTAGCCTTCCTGATTGATGCAGAGTGATGTGTAATCACTTGTAACTGATTGGAATTCATTTGGTATAGAATGACATGATGATTAATTGCCACCAGGAAATAATGATTCGTTACAACTGATACCAATAAAAGGACATACCTTTATCAGTCCGCATTTTTGGGCTTCCTGCTCAAAGCATTTATAAAATGGATACTATAGTGAACAAGTTGTAGATACTAGGCCAGTGCCCCATCTATTGTATATTGGCATAGCTTTATTGACTTTGATGGATATGGCCCATGTCTCTTAAATGGACTAAATGATCAAGATGGATGCAACTAGGTATAGCTAACATTTCCTAAGTAATACTTATGCTTACCTCAAGTACCTTGAACAGTGAGAAGCCATAAAATATTTATTCATGTTCAGAAGAAACACCTTTTGGAAGTATAGTGGTCACATTTTCCAGCAGATAACAAAGTTAACACAATTATTTCCTGTTCGTCTCTAGGAGGAGAAGATGGTATCTTTGAAGTCCATGGGATCATGCTGATTTACACCAGCTGAGGATCTGGCCTAGTCCTCAGAGGTAGTATGTTTAATAATGGCAAGATTCAATTGATAGTGCCCAAAATTTCAGAGGTAGGTCAGGTGGCAGAAATACTCAGTCTGTCCACCATAGACACATTTCAGGTGTTTGATTTTTTTTTGTAAGTAAAGGTATAATCCATTATGCAGTGCCAAACTCCCTTTTCAGTTACACTCATGTAACCCCATTGACTTCAGGAGGCTCCAGTAACCAAAATCCTAACTGCAAAACCTTTAACATGTTACTTGCAACAAGTTTAGAACCCCATAATGCAAATGCTTAGCTAAAAGAGATTCCAATCAGTTTTTTGTTTCTCCATTTTACATAACACAATGTGTACATCATCTTATTTACATTTTCTCTGAGTAGAACCCTGTGTCAGACACCCACATAAGGTAATGTTGTTCCACATGCATGCCAGGCAAATTCCCTCTAAAACCTCACAAACTACCATGGGTTGCGCTAGTGTAAATTTGTCCCACATGCTGTAAATCAGACCCCATTCTCCTGTTTATTCTTAAAGTATTCAGCACAGAGTACATAATTTTACTAAGCATGAAAACTTGCCCAAGAGATTTAACATCTTTTCAAGAGAATTAAGCCTTTAAAAATAACATGCAACCATAACGTACAAATCTTGTATTTTCCGTGTTATAAAACTCCCAATACAATCTGTTTGCAAGAGCCTCATCTTCCTCTACAAAAGCAAGGGCTAGAGCTACAGGGGCCTGGAAGTACACAATTCTGACAAGAAAACCCTTGAAACCCAACCTGCCGTTTGGCCATTATGCCCTTTCTCCAGCACAAGACTGAAATTTTCTTTTTCATGTGCAATGGAGTGCAGATAGATAGATATAAAAAAAATCCTCAGAATTGTGCCAACAAGTCTCTGGGAAATTCAGACTGCTTCAAATTTGGGAGACACTGGAACTGCTGAGACCATTATTTGGAGATTTGGAGATCCTCCAGTCTATGCACCGTCTTTCTCCCTGACTAGGATTATTTTCATTGGAACCTTCTGACATTGGTTCTCTGAGTATTCACCATAGTAATACTGGAATTGATGGAAAAACATATGGGCTGGAATTTCCCAGGGAAGCTTTCCACTGTATCTTCTGTCTGGTCTTTTAATTTGCATAGGTAAGATTCTTTTCTTGTTGATTATTTGTATTGTGGTAGAATCTAGAGGTCTCAATCCCATTGTACTTTGGACTGTACAAACCCAGAACAAAGAGCCAGAGACCATATTGGCCAGTTTTTTGACTGCACTACAGCAGAGGTGACTTTCACAGAGGAATTGAACTGAGGATCTTTCTTCTGAGCATGCCTCTATTTTGGTTTGACATGTCCGCTTTTTGTTGCATTTCTTTTCAAATTACAAGTCACTTTGAGTACATCTAGGAAGAATATAGATGTGCTTCCTTTTTCATGCACTTCATCTGTATGTACCTATAACAATTATTGCCTTTTCCATTCTACGGAGTACTCAGCCCCAAGAATGTTTTCTTTCTGTCATGTTTAATGTCCGTGTGGGCCAGTCAGGGAGGGAACAGAAAAGAGAACAAACAAAAAATGTGTGGTTTTTAATAAGATTGTTTATTATTCCTACATAAACTAAAGCAAAACAAAATCACACACCATTTCCCCCGCTGGAGAGGAAAGTAGAAAGAAAGAATCATGCGACCCGAAAAGCACTTGGCAATGCTTAGGACACTGGTGCACTTGATACCACTGCCTATCAGGCTGACCTAGATTGTCTCATTTTCTTATACTCTCCACATCTATCTGTATTCATCTAATCTCTCGTTTTATACTTAAATGATAAACCTTTTGGGGCAGGGACACTCTTTTTGTTCTGTGTTTGTACAGCACCTAGCACAATGGGATCCTGGTGCATGACTGGGGTTTGCAGGCACTATTGTAATACAACTAATAATAAAGAGCCACACATGACAGCTAGAGTGACCAGATAGCAACTGTGAAAAAATGGGACAAGAGTGGGGGGTAATAGGTGCCTATATAAGAAAAAGTCCCAAAAAACGGGACAGTCCCTATAAAAGTGGGACATCTAGTCACCCTACATGACACATTGATTAAGGTGTCCATGCATAGCACTCAGATAGTTTAGTGATGGTGGCAGTGTCAGAATCTGAATAGAACAGAACAGAATTCCTGTCACTTAGAGCTGAATTTAAGCACCAATCAACTTTATTCAACCTCATTTTAGAGCTGATTCCTAGGCCTGAAAAAGGTCATTAATTACTTTTTGCATTTGGAGAACAACTATGTGGATTTAAAGAGCAGCAAAACACATTTTAAAAAATGCTTTTCACTGTGCCACTCTATTGGCCACTGCCAGGGAGCTGTGGTCAATTGCTGCTAGTCATTGAGGACCATTAGCTGCTAAATACAGTTCTCTACTTAGTGTTTCTTAAGAACACCTCCTTTGAGTCAATATTGTGCTTTCTAGTAAACTCACCCAAGTCCTACACTTATTCTTAGCCTTTCCATTGCTTTTATAGGGTTAATGTTGTTTGCTTTGAGGCCTTGAACGAGATTAGTAGTTGTGTTGTGGGACCAGGTATAGATATAGGGCTCACTGGGCCATCACCATTAATAGAATGGGGGCAGGAGGATAGAACAGTAAAGTAGCTAGAAGGTTGGAAATGAGTTCCTAATGTAAAACAAAGTGCACTTGGGAGTGAATTTAAAAAAAGTCATATAGAAGAATTTGAATCTAGAAGTAATAGTAGTAGTAAGCCACAGGGGATTTGCAAGAGCAAAAAATAATCTTTGCTAGCAAAAAAAAAAAAAAAAGGCTTTGTACCTGATAGTAGATTGTGTGAAACTGCATGGGCAATAAGACACAATTTTCATCTCTTCATGAAACCTGCAAAAATATATTGTAAATTTTACCTGTTTGGCAGGCAGTGTTTCACTACAGTATAGTGTGTATGTTGTGACTTACCTGTTCCCAAAAGAGGAAGTATTAATCAAACCAACTGACTGTGGGAGTTCTGAGACATCCTAATTCAAAAGTTTTATAAAATGAAGAGGAACAAGATTTTGTAAGCACTGGGAATCTCTAGCTTATCTGGGAATCTCTTGAGCCTTTGAACAATTAGTTGATGGGCACCTTTCTTTTAATATCAAATGTTTTCTCATGTTGTGATAGGTGTGATATCACTTAAACGTTGCCTCCCTGGTTGCTTTTTGGGGCAAGCACTATCTCTTACCATATTGCTGTATGATGTGTAGCACCATGAGGCCCCAGTCTTGGTAGGAAGCACTACTGGTATATAAATAAATAATTCAATATTACTACTAATTGGACAAAAAATACTCTTATTAAGTGAACAAACTAAGCCAGGTTAGCCTGACTAATATAATATACAAATATTGTATATTAGGTCAGTATATTTCATCAAGACGTAATCTAAATACCTGAGATGTACATTGTTTATTTTTGTACTGTTTATTGAACATAATGGGCTATATGATCCAAACACAGGAGCTGAGGCTGTGCTGCATGAAACAGGTATCATGATACACACTTTACTGTGATTCTTGAATCAGTTCATATGTTGCTGTAAATTGGTCCCTCCAACTGGTGGAGCCATCTCTGTCATAAACTAGAGCCAAACTCCTGATATTCCAGCCCAGGGTTCCCCTCCCTGATTTTAGACAAGCTGTGTGCCAACTCTGGACCAAAGTGAAATTATGCAGTTCTTCACCAGACAGTCAAGGAGGTTAGGGGAAATGCCCTAATAGACCTGAGAGCTCTGCTACCCCTGGCGACCCATACATACCTCCACTCTCCTTAACACCCCCATAGCTCGTGGCCTGCTGTCCCTCCAACTTACCTCTGCTTCCTCCCCTTTCTCCTCCCCAGATCAACATTAACTTTGAAAAGTCATGGAAGATGGGAGAGATTCCAGAAGACTGGAAAAGGGCAAATATAGTGCCAATCTATAAAAAGGGAACTAAGGACAACCTGGGGAATTACAGACCAGTCAGCTTAACTTCTTTACCTGGAAAGCTAATGGAGCAAATAATTAAGCAATCCATTTGCAAACATCTAGAAGATAATAAGGTGATAAGTAACAGTCAGCGTGGATTTGTCAAGAACAAATCTTGTCAAACCAATCTGATAGCTTTCTTTGACAGGGTAACAAGCCTTGTGGATGGGGGGAAGTCGTAGATGTGTAATATCTTGACTTTAGTAAAGCTTTTGATACTGTCTCACATCACTGTCTCATAAACAAACTAGAGAAATGCAACCTAGATGGAGCTACTATACGGTGGGTGCATATCTGGTTGGAAAACCGTTCCCAGAGAATAGTTATCAGTGGTTCACAGTCATGCTGGAAGGATATAACGAGTGGAGTCCCGCAGGGATCGGTTCTGGGCCCGGTTCTGTTCAATATCTTCATCAATGATTTAGATAATGGCATAATGAGTAAACTTATAATGTTTGCCGATGATACCAAGCTGGGAAGGTGCTTATCCTCCCCAAGTGCTTTGGAGGATAAGATTAAAATTCAAAATGATCTGGACAAACTGGAGAAATGGTCTGAAGTAAATAGGATGAAATTTAATAAGGATAAATGCAAAGTACTCCAGTTAGGAAGGAACAGTCAGTTGCAAACATGCAAAATGGGAAATGACTGCCTAGGAAAGAGTATTGTGGAAAGGGATCAGGGGATCATAGTGGACCACAAGCTAAATATAAGTCAACAGTGTAACATTGTTGCAAAAAACCCGAACATCATTCTGGGATGTATTAGCAGGAGTGTTGTAATACTTAGTCCTGCCATGAGTGCAGGAGACTGGACTACATGACCTCTCGAGGTCCCTTCCAGTCCAATGATTCTATGATTAACCGTTATCAACAATGAAAAGTAGGATATAGTAGGGGCATAGGGAGAATGAAGAAATGCAGTGGTTTGGTACAGTCTAGGGGCAGTGGAGGTATCCAGATAGAGGCAAGAAGAGAGAGATTTAGGGTTTATGTTGGGAGAATCATGATGCGAGGAGAAGCATAGCTTAGAAGATCTCCATATTGATGAACCCTATATGGTTGTCAGAAAGAAATTTCGGGTATGTCTACACTACGGGATTACTCCGATTTTACAGAATTCAATTTTTGGCAACAGATTGTATAAAGTCGAGTGCATGCGACCACACTAAGCACATTAATTTGGCGGTGTGCATCCATAGTACTGAGGCTAGCGTTGACTTCCGGAGTGTTGCACTGTGGGTAGCTATCCCATAGTTCCCACAGTCTCCCCAGCCATTGGAATTCTATGTTGAGATCCCAATGCCTGATGGGGCAAAAAACATTGTCGTGGGTGGTTCTGGGTACATGACATCGGGCCCCCCTCTCCCTCCCTCCCTCCCTGAAAGCAACGGCAGACAACCGTTTCACATCTTCTTTCCTGGGTTACCTGTGCAGACGCCATACCACGGCAAGCATGGAGCACGCACAGCTGACAGTCACTGTAAGTCTTCTGGGTGCTGGCAGACTTGAGACTGCATTGCTACACAGCAGCAGCTCATTGCCTTTTGGCAGCAGATTGGACTGAAAGCCATCATCATCATACAGAGATGGGAGTGACTCAGCCAGATCGTTTCCCATTTTCTGCCAAGCACCCAGGAGATGTTGAGGGCTAGCAGTCTTAATGCAGCATCTTCTGCTAAGCACCCAGGAGATGACAATGGCTAGCAGTCATACTGCACTGTCTGCTGCCAGCCTAAGATGTAAAAGATAGCTGGAGTGGATCAAAACAAGAAATAGACCAGATTTGTTTTGTATTCATTTGCTCCCCGCTCCCTCTGTGAAAGCAACAACCTGCTAAACCCAGGCTTTTGAGCTCAATCCTTGAGGGGGCCATTCTGTGTGACAGTTGTTTGTGTTTCTCCTTGATGCAAATCCTACGCCATTGTTGATTTTAATTCCCTGTAAGCTGCTTCGTCAGTCGCCCCTCCCTCCGTCAGAGCAACGGCAGACAATCGTTTCACGCCTTTTTTCAATGCAGACGCCATACCATGGCAAGCATGGAGCCCGCTCATCTCAACGCAGCAGTCATGAACATTGTAAACACCTCACGCATTATCATGCAGTTTATGCTGAACCAGAACCCGGAAAACCAGGCGAGGAGGAGGTGATGGCAGCATGGCGACGAGAGTGATGAGGACATGGACACAGAATTCTCTCAAACCGCAGGCCCTGGTGCTTTGGAGATCATGGTATTAATAGGGCAGGTTCATGCTGTGGAACACTGATTCTGGGCCCGGGAAACAAGCACAGACTGGTGGGAACACATAGTGTTGCAGGTGTGGGATGATTCCCAGTGGCTGCGAAACTTTTGCATGCATAAGGGCACTTTCATGGAACTTTGTGACTTGCTTTCCCCTGCCCTGAAGTGCCAGAATACCAAGATGAGAGCAGCCCTCACATTTGAGAAGCGAGTGGTGATAGCCCTGTGGAAGCTTGCAATGCCAGACAGCTACCGGTCAGTCGGGAATCAATTTGGAGTGGGCAAATCTACTGTGGGGGCTGCTGTGATGCAAGTAGCCAAAGCAATCACTGAGCTGCTGCTACCGAAGGTAGTGACTCTGGGAAATGTGCAGGTCATAGTAGATGGCTTTGTTGCAATGGGATTCCCTAACTGTGGTGGGGCGATAGATGGAACCCATATCCTTATCTTGGCACCGGAGCACCAGGGCAGCCAGTGGTAATCCGCAAGGGGTACTTTTCAATGGTGCTGCAAGCACTGGTGGATCACAAGGGACGTTTCACCAACATCAACGTGGGATGGCCGGGAAGGGTTCATGATGCTCGTGTCTTCTGGAACACTAGTCTGTTTAAATGGCCGCAGCAAGGGATTTACTTCCCAGACCAGAAAATAACCATTGGGGATGTTGAAATGCCTATAGTTATCCTTGGGGACCCAGCCTACCCCTTAATGCCATGGCTCATGAAGCCATACACAGGCAGCCTGGACAGTAGTCAGGAGCTGTTCAACTACAGGCTGAGCAAGTGCAGAATGGTGGTAGAATGTGCATTTGGATGTTTAAAGGGATGCTGGAGCACTTTACTGACTTGCTCAGACCTCAGCCAAACCAACATGCCCATTGTTATTGCTGCTTGCTGTGTGCTCCACAATCTCTGTGAGAGTAAGGGGGAGACGTTTATGGCAGGGTGGGAGGCTGAGGCAAATCGCCTGGCCGCTGATTATGTGCAGCCAGACACAATGGCAATTAGAAGAGCACACCAGGAAGCACTGCGCATCGGAGAAGCTTTGAAAACCAGTTTCATGACTGGACAGGCTACGGTGTGAAAGTTCTGTTTGTTTCTCCTTGATTAAAACCTGCCCCCTTGATTGACTCATTCCCTGTAAGCAACCCACCCTCCCCCCTTCGATCACAGCTTGCTTGCAAAGGAAATAAAGTCACTATTGTTTAAAAACCATGTATTCTTTATTAATTGATTATAAAAATAGGGAGAGAACTGACAAGGTAGCCCGAGTGGGGTGTGGGAGGCGGGGAGGAGGGAAGGAAAAGGCCACTTCAAAACTTGTTGAATGACAGCCTTCTGTTGCTTGGGCTGTCCACTGGGGTGGAGTGGCAGGGTGCACGGAGCCTCCCCCCCTACCCCCGCGTTCTTGGACGCCTGGGTGAGGAGACTATGGAACATGGTGAGAGGGGAGGGTGGTTATACAGGGGCTGTAGCGGCATTCTGTGATCCTGCGGCCGTTCCTGAAGCTCCACCAGATGCCGGAGCATGTCTGATCCCGCAATAGCCTTAGAGTCGCATCCTGCCTCCTCTGATCTTCCTGTTGCCACCTCTCATCTCGAGCATCCCTCCTGTCGTCACATTCATTGGCCACTTCCACTCTTTCAGATGAGCTCTTTCAGTGTGGGTTAACTGCATGATCTCAGAAAACATTTCAACTCGCGTGCGTTTTTTTCGCCGCCTTATCTGAGATAGCCTTCGGGATGAAGGAGGGAGGCTTGAAAAATTTACAGCTGTGGGAGGGGAAAAAAAGGGAGAGAAGTATTTAGAAAGATACATTTTACAGTACAATGGGTACACTCTTTCACGGTGAACAACACTATTCACATTACATAGCACATGTGATTTGGGTAGAAGGTCACATTTTGCATCTTAATATTGAGTGCCTGCGTCTTTGGTGTTAGAGATCACAGCCACAGGGCTGGGAAACAGAATTCGGCTTGCATGCGGCCATTGTAAGCCATTGTCTTTCGGCTTCTGCAACCTTTATAAAAGCAGCACCCTCCTTTCCCATACCAAGCAAAGCCCATTGAGTGCTGTGGTTTTCGTGTTAACATGCAGCAGCAGAAACCAAACAAACCTCCCAATTCTCTGGGATGATCGCTTTACCCCTCCCCCCCACCGCATGGCTGGTATTAGGGAAGATCCCTGCTAGCCAAACGTGAACAGCTCAGTGCCAATACTCCCCCAACCCCCGCAACGCTTGGCTAACTGCGGGGAGGATTTCTTTTCAGCCACAGGCAAACAGCCCAGTAGGAACGGGCACCTCTGAATGTCCCCTTAATTAAATTCCCGTATTTCAACTAGGTTACCATGAACAATATCACTCTCCTGAGGACAACACAGTGAGATAAAGAACGGATGTTGCTTGAATGCCAGCAAACACCGGGACCATACGCTGCCAGGCTTTGTCATGCAATGATACCAGATTACTTGCTACTAGAATGGCATGGTCAAGTGTCCTACCATGGAGGATGAAATAAGGCTGCCCTCCCCAGAAACCTTCTGCAAAGGCTTTTGGAGTACCTCCAGGAGAGCTTCATGGAGATGTCCCTGGAGGATTTCCGTTCCATCCCCAGACACTTTAACAGACTTTTCCAGTAGCTGTACTGGCCATGAATGCATCCCAAGTCCTCAGGGCAAATTAATCATTAAAAAAGTTTGCTTTAAACCAAGTGTAATATTTCGAAAGGTACACTCACCAGAGGTCCCTTCCATGGCTTCATGGTCCAGGATACCGCCTTGGGAGAGTTGGGAGGCTACTTCAGTCAAGCTGAGAAAAAGATCCTGGCTTTTGGGGAGAACGGTGTGCTGTGTGCTCTCCGCAAGCTCGTCCTCCTCCTCCTCATCTTCCCCGTCCACAAAATCCTCAGGCATGGCTGAGAGTACCCGCTCTTCAGAATCCATGGTCAGGGGTGGGGTAGTGGTGGCGGCCCCCCCGCTAGAATTGCATGCAGCTCAGCGTAGAAGCAGCATGTCTGCGGCTCTGCCCCGGAGAGTCCATTTGCCTCTTTGGTTTTCTGGTACGCTTGTCTGAGCTCCTTAACTTTCATGCAGCACTGTAGTGAGTCCCTATTGTGGCTTCTCTCCATCATGCCCTTGGAGACTTTTTCAAATGTTTTGGCATTTCATCTTTTGGAATATAGTTCTCCTAGCACGGAATTATCTCCGATCAGATCCAGTACCTCCCATACAGTCCATGCTGGAGCTCTTTTTCGATTCTCAGACTGCATGGTCACCTGTGCTGATGAGCTCTGCATGGTCACCTGTGCTGATCAGCTCTCCACACTGGGCAATTTTTTAAATGAAATTCAAAAGTTCGCGGGGCTTTTCCTGTTTACCTGGCCAGTGCATCCAAGTTCAGATTGCTGTCCAGAGTGGTCACAATGGTGCACTGTGGGATAGCTCCCGGAGGCCAATACCATCAAATTGTGTCCACACTAACCCTAATTCGAACAGGCAATGTCGATTTCAGCGCTACTCCCCTCGTCGGGGAGGAGTACAGAAATCGATTTTAAGAGCCCTTTATGTCGAAGTAAATGGCTTTGTTGTGTGGACGGGTGCAGGGTTAATTTGATTTAACACTGCTAAATTCAACCTAAACTCGTGGTGTAGACCAGGCCTCCATTACTGATCTATTCCTTCCCTTCTGAGGTCCTGGGAAAGGAGAGGAGAAGGGCTCTGGAGAGAAGGGGGAATCTGAAGGTGGCATACCAGAATGGGGTTGGGCTGGGAGACTCTCCACTGTCTCTTTGACTCTCGCTATGTGACTTCAGCTCTGCTGTCATATAGAGTGACCTGTGTGCTAGTCTAATGGCACTGTTTTTTTCACTCACCTTATGGATAGATAATAAAAGAAGAGCACCTGTAACTTGAGGACTGCCCACCCAACACCACCTTTCTCTGACCAAGCCCCTTGTCTTTGCTATGGTACCTGCTGCAATGGTCGGTGGTGTAGATCATGCTACTGGTGCTCTCCACAGACAAATAGATAGGCCAGTTCATAAGGTTAGGTTACTTAGGCGAGGCTTCAAGCAAGTTAATATCAGTGGAGTGGGGTAAACTGACAGTAATGTACTCAAGAATCTGTCTCTGTACCTATGTCATGATAGATCATTTTCATCCCTGTTTTCTGAATTCTGTGAAATAAGTTTGAAACTAAATTGCATGAGAAAACAGTGTATAAAACTATTTCCCACCAAATCTCCTTCAAAAACACCTACTATCTTTGAATGGGCCCACTCCCTCAGAGTGAAGTCAACCAAGCTCTTTAAATAGCATTTGATTGGCCATTTGTGTGCACACATACCTGATTTGCAAACAGACACCAGATGTTATTTACATGCAGATATATGCAAGCAATTGAGTCATGAACTTTGAAACTCTGGCCCTTAATTTTTTTACTCAGGTTCACATGCATTGCCAATAAGTCCGTTTACTACTGTATCATTCTGCTAAAAGCCCCCCAAAGCTCTCTCCAATCCCAGTTCCCATTTTCATGTTACCTCCTGAATCCTGGCATCACTTGCCTGTGCTTTGTATTAGTGCTGCTCCTAATTGTTATTACATCCTTCCATGTCACTTCTCACTTGCTGTGTTCTGATTAGCTTTTGAGGGATCGAGTAAACAGTGATCCTATCATTTTCCCAGCTTCTAGCCAGACTAAGAACAGTTTCCTTACAGTACATAGCTAGCTCTCTTAAACTATCAAGGCCTAAGTATCAAACACTGGTTTATAACATTCTGCAAACACAGTTGGAGATTAGCACTTTCCAGAATTGTTTTGCTCCTCTTTAGACTGTGGGGCCATTTATACCATGTATAATCACAATAGCTGCTTGAAATATTTTGTTCAGAAACTTTTTTGTGTGTGAAAAATTGCCTTTTTTTAAAAAACAAAAAGTTGTCTGGAAAAATTTCATTTTCTCAAAAATGTTCTTTTTCTCCAAAATAACACACACATATATATGTGTGTGTGTGTGTGTGTGTGTGTGTGTTATTTTGGGGAAAAAGAACATTTTATATATAAATAAAGAAAAAAAATGCAGTTTTGGAAACATTTTCTGGATTTTTTTTCTTCCCGTTTTTTGTCCTTCCTTCCTTTCTCTCCCTTCTTTTCCCTTTCCCTGGCCATTTTCTATGTTGCCATTGAAAAATAGCACAACATCAATGTCTAGGTCTGGAAAATTACCAACTTTGGATGTGCTCAGATCTGGCCCAACTTAATTAAATAATGCCACATGGAGGTGATATAATAAGGAAATCCACTTCTCATATCTGTGGTTTGTTGAGCTGCCCCGGGTCGCAGTTAATATGGCTTCTGTTTGAACACTCTACTCTGTTCAGAGTGAAGGAAGGGGGGATTTGGAAAAGAACATCTTGTGAAATATAAATTCCAGTATTCATCTTCAGAAAAAACAGTCTGCCATTGTTTTATGTTTGCATGTGGTTTTACTAAACAGCTGAATGCTGATATAATATAAGACTTTTGCTAGGCCTTTTGCAGAGTTCATTTTGGATTATATTTTACTAAAAGAAAAAAACCCACCCCAAACAAAATTCATAAACAAGTTTCCTCACCCAGAAACAACTTGTACATTTAAACATTTTTGGATTTAATGTTCATTTCTTATCTCAAACACAATTACTACATTTTTCTCTAGCTCAGATCAAGGCTGGGAACAGACTTTCATCAAACTGTTTTTGAAGCTCCCAGGAACGTTGACTCCACTGGCTTTTTCTGCTGAGATTTTTATAGTAATTATCATAAAAATCTGAAGTTGTTTCTAGTTATAACATCTATTTTCTGACAAAATCAGATGTTTAACATTTCAATTATTTCCCCTCATATTGGTTAGCTATTAATATTTTCTCTCCATTGTTCTTCAACTGTTTAAAGACTAAGTTCAAAATATAAAGCTTGTTCCCAAGAAACGTGCAAAATATGTAACATTTCTTTTCTCAGGTAGAATAGCAGAAATGATCTCAGAAAATGAGTTGGCCCTAATTATAGGATTTCTGGAGTGCAGGAGGCACAGGCTCTAAAATATATTCACAATAAGCTTGTGTGTAGTCAGCAGAACCAGACAAGATTTATAATCTTGAAAATCTAATGCAGTCTGGTTAAGGGAGGACCTTGTGCCAAAAGATGAATTTTAGAAGAAATCTGTATTTGCTCAAGGCAATGTTCTGAAAGTTCACCAAGAAAGGGAAGAATACTGCTGCGTGTGCAAAATAAATCAGTTTTCAAACAAGTTTTTAGTCAGTTGGCATCTCTCAGATAGCAGTAGGCAGTGGCGATATGAGCAAAGGGTTTTCCCACAGTGGAAAAAAAGAGAATAACAATGAAATACCATAGTTGCTCTAGAAGAAAGCCTATTAAACCCAACTATAAAATATTGAAATATAAAAATTGAAATTAGAATTAATAACATATTGGACACTTCTTCAAACATGTAGTGACACACACACATGCAGTTTATAACTGTGAACCAAGTAACAAAATAAATTGGCACCTGGCATTTAAACCACCAGAAAACAAAGTATTGTAATTATCATCTTTATATTGACCCAAATTTTGCATTCAGATGCACATGTCCACTGAAGTGAATGGGAGTTGTAGGAATTTATCTGCAGGTAGAATTTGGCTATTGGTAGCAATAACTCAACAAAGTGATCCCAAGTAAATAAAGGCCACGTCTATACTACCCGCCCGGGTTGGCGGGTAGTGTTCGACTTCTCGGAGTTCGATATATCGCGTCTCATCTAGACGCGATATATCAAACTCCGAACGTGCTCCCGTCGACTCCGGAACTCCACCACCGCGAACGGCGGTGGCAAAGTCGACGGGGGAGCCGCGGACTTCGATCCTGCGGCGTCTGGATGGGTGAGTAGTTCGAAATAAGGTAGTTCGAGTTCAGCTACGCTATTCGCATAGCTGAACTTGCGTACCTTAGTTCGACCCCCACCCCCAGTGTAGACCAGGCCAAAGAAAGTTAACCTTCACTAACAAAGCAGAGTAACAAGCTATTAGAATGCATACTTCCTGGAGCATAATAGGACAGATACATGATGTGCATGATAATAATCAACAGGAAATTCCTCATTATCATATGGATTTCTAACCACTAAATAAATTAGTGTAAGTGAAGTTAAAGTTAAGAGCTAGTAATGTCAAAATATCAAGTGTAATGAATTACAATGTATCGATAAGTGACTTTTTAGTTATTAGTTAGGTGAGATCTCCCACTAGGCAAAAGGGCATTTAGGAGACTGGATCTGGAAAAGACACAATTTCTAAGCAGAATTACATCTGTTTGACGTGGCTGTTCCTGATTTTTATTTAATCAAATACAATAAGATTGCATGGAATGCAAACCCTTACTAAAGTTTTGGTTTTCACAGGCAAAGTTTTAATCCCTATTGAAGTTCTCTGATCATTCTAGGACTTAATTCTCCCCTTGTTTACCTGAGTTGAAATCAGGAGAAATTACAGTGAAGTCAATCAAATTAATTGGTGTAATGGGATAACCAGGTTTCTAATCTCATTCTGACCTCCACAGAAAGATCTCCTTATACTGCCATCAGTATTGTGGCTATAAGCACCAAGAACCAATTTCCAGCACTGCTGCTCCTATTTATTTTGTCTTTGTCTTTCTGCTTAGTCCATAAGTAACACTGGGATTGTACACACTGCCAGGGGCAAGGGAAGAAACGGATGCAGTGGGAATACCAATGGCAGGTGCAATTTATGTGCATTGTGGAAGGAAATGCTACCAGGGCTGCCATTTCTGCATCTTTCCTATTTATTCTGAAGCGCTGGCAGTTTTGTTTATTTTTGGGGATGCAGTGATTTTTGGAACACGTACTCAGGTTCTTCCTTTGATACATTCCATTTTGTGTGGATTCAGTTCCTTTTAGTCACTTGTTCTATGTTGTCTAAATCCCAGGTTGTAAACTTGTGAAGGCATGGACTATCATTGGGTTGGTTGGTTGTACAATTCCTCTCACAATGGTCCATGACGGGGGTCCTTAAACAATATTAATAATTTTAATAGATAATCTGCTACTATGAGACATACAAACTCAAAATTCTAATTAAGAATATAAACACTCCAGAAAAACTGAAAGAAGCAAATAAGTTACTTGATTGATTCTGTTTCAGATTAAATCAAATATATATATTTTGCTCCAAAGCCCATGCTCCATCCTTATCTTCCAAGGTCTCCCCCTATAAACAGTGAATAGTGCTGATTACGTGGATATAATCCAATGAGAGACCAATTAACATGGCATGTTTTATGTGAACTTTGACCTTCTAAGCATCTCACTGTGATGCTTTATTTCCACTTTTACTTTATATCCAGTGGAAAAAACCCTCTGTTTTTTGGCTGAAGTAAAAGTCATGAGAGCAGTGTTTGTTATATAGGGGATTTCTTCCCCATTTTTATGAAGAGTGCAACAAGAGGTAAATTTGGGGATGCTTTCATTAAGGGAAAGGAGTTTGACACAGGGGTAGCCATATGGCATGGGCATGGGCCATTCAAAGGCACAGACTTTCATCTTTGACTCTCCTATGGGGAAATAATGAAAAAAATTATATTTAAAAAAATCTCTTAGTGTGAGTGCCAGGCGTAATAGAAATGCTAGTGAACAAATGAACTAAAAATGATTAGTAAAAGTGATATTCAAAATTGACTGGAATATAATACTTATTTTTATTATTATGCTATTTCTTACTTGTATAGAAATAACTGTGGATAGGGGTCACTTTCTTGTTGAAGTTGTTTTAATCACTTACAAAGGCAGAGAAGACATCTCCCCTGGGACTGATTTACAAAAGAAGTCAATGGGAGTATTGCTTAAATTATCAGAGGGGTAGCCATGTTAGTCTGGATCTGTAAAAGCAGCAAAGAGTCCTGTGGCATCTTATAGACTAACAGACGTATTGGAGCATGAGCTTTCGTGGGTGAATACCCACTTCGTCGGATGTCATGCATCCGACGAAGTGGGTATTCACCCACAAAAGCTCATGCTCCAATACGTCTGTTAGTCTATAAGGTGCCACAAGACTCTTTGCTGCTTTTGCTTAAATTAAATACCTTTGAGGATCTGGGCCTTAAAGTCTCTGTGCATCTGTAAAATGGGGATATCAATACCTAATTTCTCCCATCCTTAGTATTTTTTGTCTATTTAAAGCTCAATTCAGAAAAGTCAATGGGACTATTCACATATTTACAATTTAGGCATATACTCTCCTGAATCAGGGCCTTAGAATGTAAACCCTTTGGGACAGGAACTGTCTGTGTTTGTACACTTGGCACAATGGGACCAGAGTTTCAGTAGGGACATCCAGGCACTATTGTATTGTATAATTAATTAATTATATGCAAACATATGTAAAATAGGGTGACCAGACAGCAAGTGTAAAATCGGGACAAGTGGTGGGGGGTAAGAGGAGCCTATATAAGACAAAGCCCCAAATATTGGCATTATCCCTATAAAATTGGGACATCTGGTCACCCTAATATAAAAGTACAACCAAGAGCTCAAGATTTCAGTGGAGCTAGTCCTGTGCTTAAAGTTAAGCATGTGCCTAAGTGCTTTGCTGGATCAGAGCCTAAAGGAGTTCCACAGAGGACTATTTAACAGTCATGCTTATGTTTTCTAAGATTGCAAAAGTTGTGGAATCAACAGCATAACAGTGGATCACAAGCTTAGAGACTTCAGCCTTCAAGATACAGTTCTGTTCTCTAAGGGCACTAGTTTGGGATTCTCCATCTCTGAAATATGTTTTTATAAACTGGTAATAGTAGCATCCTTTGTGATATTATTAATTATGCATCTTCCATCTAGGACAAAGGATTGCACATTTTTTGAAATTTCCAAAATATGTTGTCATTTTTTCCTCTCAGCATATAGAAACAATTCATCATTTATTGCTGCTTTGAAACAACGTACTTTCAGAATAATTCCAAAACTGTACTCTCCATTTCTTTTGTGTTATAGTAAGCTTTTTGTCATGAGGGTTGTAAACAGGATTTATTATCTTTCACCATTAAAATTCAAGCTTTCGCATCAACCTTTCTGCTTCCTAATTACATAAGGAAGATGGCTTTTTATCCAAGTGTTTTATTTAGGAATAACATCTTTGTGTGGCTTCAGTGGACAAGTTATATTGCTCCTGACATCAGGCAGCAGCAAATTAGCTTTCAATTTAGTCTCATTCTAGTCAACATGAGATTTACTTAGTCAACATCTCTGAAATCAGAGCAAAAATAAGTCTCCATGGGTTTGAGTAATTTAGTATCTGAAACACAGGATGGAACACCTAGTGGCTTTTAACATCCTGCAGCTCTTGTTTAGATGTTCAACATGCATATGAGGTGACTAGAGAAGACAGTGAAATGGTTTGAGGCTGTGATATGGAGATGGACCCAGCTTTGTCTACATTTCATAAAACCCGGGTGCTGTTACTGATTGATTTACCCAGTGTCTGACTATGATTGGGGTTTGGATATGGATTAGCTTGCTGAGATTTTCATCCATTTATGACTGCTGATAGGCAGAAGTAGCAGAAGTTATATCTGCCCCCTTGATTGAGGAGGCTTGCCCACTATTTGTTAGTTAAGTTTGCTTCCTGAGAGTCCCCGGATGCTTCTAGATGTCCAATTAGCAGCCGTGTCCATGAGTGTTTTATCTGAACTTGGCAAGAAATTTGTAACTTATTCTTTTGGATATGGACATGACCCCTTTGTCACTTTAGGAACGAGTTACTGCAATGCACTGTGCGTGAAACTACTCTAGAAGGTTTTTAGAAATTTGTGCTAGTGCACAATGTACTGGCCTGCTCCCTTAATGGTGCTCATAAGAAGCATATTACACTAGTTCTCCATGATCTGCACTGACTTCCAGTTAATTTCCAGGAGCTGGTTAAGAGGTTGTTTTTGACCTTTAAACCCATAACTGTTATGGGTCTTTGTTACCTAAGAAATTGAATCATTCTGTGTGTGCCAATAAATGTATTATGATCAGCAGAGGCCCTCAAGCCTACAGTCTGTTTCTTAAATGGTGGTGGAGTGGAACTGGTGTGAATATGTTTCACCAGGGTGACAGGTGTGAGGGGTCCTTGACTTCCTTTAATTTCCCAGAGCCAGATATACTGCAAGACCTATCTGATTTCCCAGGTTTTCCATACAAAGGGCTGGCTTGCATTGGGGCATACAGTGGGTAAAGAGGAAGGTTTTACTTATGAATTCAGGGATTTCTTAGGAATTCTTTTTTGGATCTTGATGCAACAGAATATTCTGTATTTTTTGATGATAGTTCTGGTGCCTAGAATTTTAGGTATGTGCCATTTATAAAAGGAAATAAACAAACAAGTCATTTAAATACATTTTCTGTATTTTTTCCCTCATGCCTAAAAGATTGTTTTTACTTCATTCAGGCAGATGCAGATAAATCACATCTATTTATTGGACCCCATTTGGCGAGAAAGAGCTTCAAGTGACTTTCTGGAGAAACCTCAATGTTCTTGTGAAGATTGGAAGTTGAGCAAAATTTATCAAACTTCCTAAGGTAAGAGGAAAAATAACCATAGCAACAAAACAAACAAATATAAAACCATATGAATACTATTACTACACAAAGAAGAATCTTGATGAAATGTGAATCACAATCCAGGGCAGCTTGCACTGAGTTTTACTGGTATGACAGGTATGCTTCATTATTTATTAGCCAAGGGTAAAAATAAAAAAAACCTGAGGTGAACTACAGGGAATTAAACTCACTCTTAAATAGGGTTGCTCAAATAAGGATGTAATTTAGATTTGATTAAGTGATTATATGTTATTTTAAATTATATTTTTACAAGAATATTTTTAATGAAATGTATAATCTAATTAATAAAATACTTGTGTCCATTAAACATTTGTTGAAATTCAGTGGATATGCTACTTGACTAATAAGCAACAATTTGTGCAACTAATTATTGTGTGCGACAAGAGAAGAATTACAGTCCAGAAAAAGATGGAAACCATATGAAACCCATAATAACATAAACACAGAGGTATACACAGAACAGTCTCCCAAACAATTATTCATGTTTTAAACTTAGTCTTGAATTTGTTGGCTAAGATTTTCAACAGTGACTAGTGACTTTGGGTGGCTCAATTGTTTGATGCACAGTCTGAGACATCTAAAGGGGCTTGATTTTCAGAGAATGGGTGCTCAGTACCTTATGAACTCTAGGCCCTTTTCAAGACTCTCAAGACAAGCCCCCCGGAGTGAATGCACGTAGCATCACCAATCATTTTTGAAAATCCTGACCATAATGTATTTATTCTGGCCACAATCCCAATTTAATGCCACTAGAGAGTCCAAGAAAGAGACAGCACGATATGTTCAAACTCCAGTGAGGAAAGAAAAATATTTGTTTCTTTAAAAGCAGCAAAGAATCCTGTGGCACCTTATAGACTAACAGACGTTTTGCAGCATGAGCTTTCGTGGGTAAATACCCACTTCTTCGGATGCAAGAATACCCACTTCCTTGCATCCGAAGAAGTGGGTATTCACCCACGAAAGCTCATGCTGCAAAACGTCTGTTAGTCTATAAGGTGCCACAGGATTCTTTGCTGCTTTTACAGATCCAGACTAACACGGCTACCCCTCTAATACTTGTTTCTTTAAGTGAGTTTTGTGATTTCAAGGTACTGAACTGGCATCCCTAAAAATCAAAATTGTGAGCAATGAAAGAAGATAGAGCACAGTAATGATGGTACAAATTTTGCCACACTCTCCAATGCTGTATCTCAACCATGAATTGTTGGAACCAGCTCTGTTTAACTTTCAGTGCTTAGTCAGTCCTTCGTCTTTCTGCTGAGATTGCCAAGGAGGGTGCCAAGTTTGATGTGGACACCCAACATGAGTTAGACTGCGGGCTTGTCTACACAAACACTTAGTTTGAGGCAAGTTGTAGTATAAATCTACCTCACCCTAGCCTGCTACGCAAAAAGTTTCTGAGTGGATCCTGCTGCTGTGAACTAAAAGTCCCCTAGTGTATCTGAATCTGCTCCCATTTCAAAGTAGGATAGATCAAAGCACACTGTGGAACTTTTAGTGCATGGCAGCAAGGTCCACAGAGACACTTTTTGCACAGCATACTAGTGCGAGGTACCTTAACACTCACGTTTGCCAGGATGTGTTTGTATAGAGAAGCCTGGAGACCACAATCTTCTTCCACACAGACAGCCATCAAATGGCAAAGACATTCAATCACTGCAAACTGAGTCTGAAACAGTAACCTAGAGGAGAAAGGCTTCATGCTCTAGTACCAATTCCAACATGACCAACACTTTAATATTATGTTTAGATTAAGCTTTCAGTGAATGGCTTTTCTCATTTGAAACATCTCATCCTTGCTTAGGTGTTTAACCAGTTTATAAAAGCTATATACTGCTGTGTAGGCTCCAGTGGCATGCCATGAGACGACACACTAAGCATGTACTAGACATACATTGCCTTAGGCCCAGCCCAAAGCAGTCAAAAATTCAGATTTTTAATACTTTCTTTTTGGGTCCTAACATTTCTTTTGGCAGCAGCATCTGAAAAAGATGAGCAGGAGATCACACCAGCTTCAATCAACAACAACAATCTGGGACTGTTACATAGGCTAGAGAAAGCCCAGCAATGGCTGCTCAAGAGACTTTGCAGGCCTTTGTGGAAAACATGGCATCTGTCTCACTGTACCCTGGGGAAAAAAGAAGCTACTGCAGATATTGCTGCAATATTCAGATAAATAAAATGGACCCAGCCAGGCATTCTTCACAGCATGGGAGAACTTAAAGGAAAAGTAGATGCAATGGATGCTAAATTGGATAAATTAAACAAACGTGTGCATGCAGCAGAGAAAAGAATAAGCAACATAGCTGGAAGGGAAGCTGAAAAAGAGATCTATGCGATGAGAAAGGTTGTTGATTTTTTTGTTGTTGTTGTTGGACAAAACAGAGAAATTAGAAAACAGGACTCATTGTACTTGTGTTAGAATTATTGGAAAAAGAAAGTAGAGAATTGGATAATGTGATTCTCTTTGTTCAAAAATAGATCAATGAGATTTTAAAATGTGACAAGGAAGAAGAAGAATTTGAATGAGAAAAAGCCCAGATAGTCCAAAGGGCCAAATCTGGGCCATTAAGAGACCTCACAATAATGCTGCTGAGATTCCAAGGTAAAGATTATATACTAAAAGAATTATGAAAGAGTGACGAAGGCTTAAATCAAGATAAGCAAATGTTCCTTTATCCAAACCTCAGCATAGAAATGTTGTGCACAGGCAAAGAATGGAGCAGGTTCACAGACTAGCTGGTGAGAAAGGGACTGGAGCTGGCAGTGTAGTATGAAGTTACTATTTGATTGCTAGAGAAATTTTTCCAACTCATCTCAAGACTTGTAAAATTTTATACTATTAATCTCTTTGTGATTCAATCATTTTGCAATTCCCCAACATGGTGCCTGAAATAGAAGACAGAAAAATCCTCCCTTCCTACTGAAATATGTGATTGTGTCTCTTCCTTAAGAGTTGTCCACCTGTTAATTATGTATTGTTATGGAGGGCGTCATCAGAAGGCACCATTACACATTGTCTTACAAGTTCTTTTTCTTTGTGTGTGAGCAATATATAGTCAGTGAGGAAATGATATATTGTTGAGAGGTTTTTTACATAGAGACTTTTGGAAAGAGCTGTTGCAAACAATGACAGTTTGCTGTCTGCATTAATCTCTCTAACTTGAGTCAGTTCTTGGGGCAGAGATGCTTCCTGGGAACTGGGCATTGGTATTTGGGCTGAAATTTCTGAAAGATGGCATCTTGTATGTGCCACTGGCAATTCCCTCCATTCAAGGATTGGTTTATATAGTGCAGTGGTTCCCAAACTTGTTCTGCTGCTTGTGCAGGGAAAGCCCCTGGCAGGTCGGGCCGGTTTGTTTACCTGCCATGTCCGCAGGTTCAGCCGATTGCGGCTCCTACTGGCCGCGGTTCGCTGCTCCAGGCCAATGGGAGCTGCTGGAAGTGGTGGCCAGTGCGTCCCTCAGCCTGTGCCACTTCCTGTAGCCCCCATTGGCCTGGAGCAGCGAACCGTGGCCACTGGGAGCCGCAATCGACTGAACCTGTGGACGCGGCAGGTAAACAAACCAGCCTGGCCCGCCAGGGGCTTTCCCTGCACAAGCAGCGGAACAAGTTTGGGAACCACTGATATAGAGTATATAAAACAAGATATACTAAAAAATGCAAGGCTCATCATCACTGATTTCTTCTCCAAAGGGAAACCAATCTGCAAGGCTCCAACATCAGCAATGTTTCAGCAGAGAGCTGAATAAATACTTCCATGTTAGTAGTGACATTTTTATTGTTGATAAGAGAGTTTGTTACCTCACAGTTTTTGTTTAACGATAGCATGTGTTTGCAAAGAGGCTTATTTCCTTCTTTTTGGTTAAAGTGGTTGCTTTTGCCACATTTAAGATCATATACAATAATGTTGTTGGCAACGTGCATAACAGTGCCTATCCACTTTTGAAAATTTAGAATGGTCACTACAAATATATTGCATCATACCAAGGGAAGTGATGCATTCTCCGTCTTTTGAAATCTTCAGATCAAACCTGCATGCCTTCCTGGGAGACAAGCTTTAGTTAAACACAAGCTATTAAACTTAGCACAGAGGTAACTGGATGAAATTTTATGAGCTGTGTTTATACAAGAGGTCAGACTAGATGATCTAATGGTCACTTCTGGTTTGAATCCAGTAATAATTTAAGACCTGATTTAGCAAAACACATAATTGATTTTAAGCACATTAAATCTCAATAAGAATCAGTATCTTTGTGCAAAAAAGGAAGATTTTTTAAATTAACAAAGTATTTCCTTTCCAATTATAGAAAGGGATGGTAGCACCACTTATTAAGGATGTCCAACATATTCTATTATGAACCCCTGTTTTTAGTTGCTTATAACTTTGCAAACTTTAACAGTTTAGGCCAAATTTTTCCATACTGGGTGTCTGCCTAAGGTTGACATTTTTGGAAAAATTCAGCCAAACCAGTTCAGTCGTTTCTGAGAATGAGGTATGGGGGAAAACACATTGTTTTGCCCACGTGAAAAAAATCTTGAGACTTCTTTTAAAATGCCCTAGTTCCTCCATGCTTTGGAGTAGTAACTTAAAATTTAGCAGGAAGGTCGCCTTTGTGTCAGGAATGTGCCATTTACCATCCCCATGAAAATCTACCCAAACTTGACCAAGTTATAAGCCTTGGAAAAATCAATTGGCACATGCTCAGTAGAGACTTTGGTAGAGTATAACAGCTAAAATCTGCAAAGATTCCTTCCTCAATTGCTTGAGCCTCTCACGCTCCTAGTGCTGATGAGATGGTGCATGTACCATCAACCCAGAACATGCTCCAATCTGGGGCTCTGAAGGACTTTTTCTGTAATGACTGCCTCAGTTTCTCTGGCCTGTGGTGGGAGTGGGCACTGGAACTGAGACAAGGAAGCCTGTCTCTCCTGTGCTCTCAATGACTTTTCTGCTGGCACCCTGGAATGTGGAGGAGGAAACCATCTGACTGAAATGCAGAGGCAGCAAAAGGATTAGGTTGGGTCTGGAGAGAAAAGCTCAGTATAGATAGTCCTCACTCTTTCTCACACGTGCTGTGGATCTGTAAGAGGGGTGACATCCTCCACCAGGAAGCAGGTGATGTTTTTTGATGCCCATCCTCTTCTGCAGAGCATAGAAGTGCGAGCTGCAATCTGTCTCCTGAAGGAGCTGGATACACGACTTGACAAAAGAGCCTCTATCCTAATAGTCATCAAGGTCCTGGAGCTCATCCGAGTTCTCCCAATGCTCTCTGCAGAAGGCAGGTTCTCAGGTCAGATGCTTCTCCAGCTCCATGACCTCCCACTGCAACTGCTTCATTGCTGCATCCCTCCTCTGGCTGGTTCTCTGGGTATAGTCATGGCAAAAGAGCTTTACATGCACCTTCCCTACTGTGACGTTACACCCCATATTCTTCATAGAAATATGGTTATAATATGAATATGGCATAACTAAGATATACTTTATGCAAGATGTCTCATGTAAAATATCATTGGAAAGGTTATGATTTACTGGATGTGATTATCCAATTTGTATGCTTGTATCATTTTTGTATCTTAAGTTAGGAATATTGATTATGTAACAATTACAACTACATGTGTATGTGGGGGGGAACGCCCACCATACAGTAGGTAACCCTCCTGAATGACCCATTTAAGAAGGATAATAGAGCTCAGAAGATACTTATCTCTCTCCTTCCTGAGAGGTGTCCTGGAATGTAGCTGTGACACTACAAGGTCAGGTGATAATGTCACCTGATGCAAAATACCCCTTGGACAATGTTGTAGGGGGATTGGGATCAAACAGACGATTCCCGCCCTAGATAAATCCTTTTAAAGCTGGGAAGGGGGTTGATCTGGACTCTCCTCCAATGCCTATCCAAGAAGAAGAACTGCTGAAAAGACCTGAAGGAACAAAGGAACGAACCTGAAAGGAAAGGCAGGGGTGAGTCCAGAATGAGACAGGGCTCCAGTCTGTAAGAAGAAATAACTGGAACTCTGAGCTACAGAAACCCTGCATCCTGCCTAATTCAACACTTAGGGTGAGAAATTACATTTTGTAACCTGTTTCGTTAATGAATCAAGCTTAGTTTTGTGTGTTGTTTTATTTGCTTAGCAACACAACAAAGCAGATTACTATCACTTAAAATCTGCCTTTTATAGTTAATACATCTGTTTTGTTTATTATTAAACACAGTTTGTGCAATTTCTAACTGGGAGGGGGGAAGAAGTTGTGCATATCTCTCTTCCCATTTAGGAGGAGGGCAAATTTTTATGAGCTTGCACTGTGCATATCTTTCTATACAGCACAAGAAAATATACCTTTGGCTATGCACTTCCAGGGAGGTTGGGCACCTGAGTGTTGGGGCAAGTCCCTTAAACTGAGTCTTCCCAGAGCTCATCTCAGTGTCTGTGTCTTGCTGCAGCTGGGTGTGGCCCTGCCCATGTGTGCTACAGGAGGCTTAAGAGCCTGGCTCGGCAAGACAGGGTAAAGGGGGCCCAGGCTGGCAGAACAGGAGGGCTCAGTGGTATCTCAGTAAGTCAGGTGGCACCTTAAGGGAGGGCCAACCCACCATACCCACATCTGACCATCTCTGCACTGAGGAAAAGGTGTGACTCTGCTCTTGCCAGGCCAAAACTCCTTGAAGGACTCTACAAGGCCCACATTCTCCAACAGACTGTTGTTAAAATGCCAGTAGGGCCATCCCAACTGCCTGGGTGGGAAAGTGACCTTCACAGAAACTAAATTATGGTCCAGGAAGGGGGTCAGCTGAATATCAGAGGAGTGGGGCCACAAGATGTTAAAGCATGAGATGTAAATTCTGTACAAATGGGAGTGGCGCAACTGTGCTGCCTTCACCCAGATGAAGGTGAAGGAGGTGGCATCATCTGGCTGCTGGTCATGCCTAACATCTATCAGGGAGCTACAATCAAAAATCCCCCTGAGAATGTGAGCGGTGGCCCAAGAAGTCTGTTTCCTGATGTTTCACGGGTGGTGTTAAAATCCCTGCCCAGAACCAAGCACTCATGAAGAGTCAAGGGATGGAGGGAGGCAGACGGTCTCTGATAGAAGCACGCCAGCTCCAAGCTTGATACTGGCGTATAAATGTTGACATGGTTTAAAAGCAGCCTCTGTACATGGACCCAGCAGTGCAACACGTGGCCTAGCCTTTGGCCATAGGCCGTGTGATGTTCTTGTGAGGTGGCTGAAACATACTGTCCCCCCACTCCAGCCATCAGCTTGCTTTGGTGGCCAGGTCAGTGAGAGTCTCCTGCAGAAAAATCACAGAATACCTATGCCAAAAGGTAGGAGAGGATGTGGCACCTCCAGAGACTCACCCTACAACCTTGCACATTTAACGAGGGAAAGATGAAACCCTTCATTGGAGAGAGGGCTCAGGATCTTCACAGACAGTGGTATTTCCAACACCAGCAGGACCATGCAGCAACCCATTCTCCACCTTATAGCTGAGTAGAGTGCTATGGGATCTACAGGCCCGGCCCCCTGGTACTGTCTAGAACGCTGACTCTTTGGCCTGCCCCTGAAAGGCCCCCATGGAGTTAAGAATGAGATAGCAATCTCCAGCACTGACGGAGAGTGAGCTGCACCTTTCTCCCGGAGCTATCCATGACCTCCAGTAGTCAGCACAGTTTGTCCTGAGATAGAGTGGGGGCAGAGCAGTTTTGTGGGCTCAACAGAGCCCACAGCTTCCTACTCATCTTCATTTGGGCACCTGCGGTGTTCCAGCTTTGGCTCCCAGAGAGGGATGACTCCCCTCCTGCCTGTACACCAGCCAATGTGGAGAGCTGGCATAGCACCTCCGGAACCACATGGTCTGCCTCATCCCCCACACACAATCAGAGGGACCACTGCATACCCAGAGGGAGGATGCAGGGCACAATGAATACTGCCTCCTGGGTCATACTCAGATGGCAATGGGAGATTTCCCAAGGAGTAGAAGAAAAATTAAAGAGTCCAAACGCCCAGGAAAAAAACTCTCTGGGGTGCAACACCACCATGGCAGATTCAACAGAACTAATATATCCTTTGTCCTTGGCCTCAGGCCCAGTGCCTGCTAATGTTGTGTTGGCAATCACCTCCATGGGGTTATGACTCCTGGGACCTAAATCTGGAATGGGCTCAGGGCTGAATTGCTCTGCCTCAACTGCCCAGCTGCTTGGCACCAACCAGTGACACCACTGCAATGGGCTCGATGGCTGAAAGGCAACACTGTCATTTCCTGGGCCAGGACTGGGGCCAAGGGGTACCTGTAAAGTGGGAGCTGGGTCAAGGGCAGGAGAAGAATGGGGCAGGCCTCAGAATAGCTGCGGTACCAACACTGGGCCCAGGGGAAAATGGTCATGCCCACCTTGGTCAGCAGATGTCAAATCCAGGGCTCCAGTCTCCTGCAAACTATCTGGGAGGCCCCCACTCTGAGTGCAACCTGCTAGCAATTGAGGAATAAACCTCAACCCTGGTGCCAACCGGGGAAAGGGGTTAAGCACACAGGGACCCTGCTGGCAGCCTTTTCCACTGCAAGGTCCTCTGGCAGGGGGAAAAAACAACAATAATGTCCCCCCCTCAGAACTGCCTTCTCAGCTGGCTCCACTCACTGAACGTTCTCAAGGGGACAGTAAACGAGGCTTAACAGCAACATCAGCATAATGCGCTGAGGATGGTGAAGCGGATGCCTCCTCCCAGGGCCGTCCCTGGGGCGGGTGCGTGGCCTGGGACAAGTCAGCCTGTATGTGCCCCTCATGGGGCAGGGGCTGCTCTGGGTCTCCCCCAGGGATAAACTGTGCCATTAGGCATATATTTCAAGTTCTTTTGTCAATGTCACATGCATACCCTAAATCATTTTACTGGGCTGAACTGGGAAATTCTCTGCTGAGTTGTAAAACTAGACAAAATGTTCTAATAGATTATTCTAAATTTGCTGGTGATAAAATGACTTGAACAGGAATACTCACATGACTAAATTAAGCTGGATTTGATCCATTATGGTGGTAGCTCAAGTGATGGGGAATTATGTAACTGTTATGTTTGGAGGCAATAATGAATGTTTTCAGACCCATGATTATTAAGAATGTTAACCAGATGTTTAGTAAGCACAACTGTGATCAATCACTAATTAATATGAAATGTATTTGTGTCGCTAATCTGGCCTGAAGAGTTTATTTCTGCCCAGAAAACACAGGAATTAGAGAATCCCTTTTCTATTTTTCAATATTTATAATTAAAATATTTTGCCATTAAACATGCTGTGCGAGGAAAGCTCAGTGTGCCTAGAAAGTGAAAAATAAGAAGAAATAACACTGAGGGAAAATATAGACAAAAAAGATTTATTATCAAGGGTTCATATACAAAGGAATTATGTACAAAAACCAGAAACTGCTGTATATACTTTTGGCAACAAGGCACTTAAGTCTCAGAAGGAAAAAGCAGAAGTATAGCATCATATGCAACAGCATGCTATGAGACTACAGACACCACTACACAGATTATGGAACCTAAACAATGATACTTCAACTGGCAGTTGGGAAAACTGTGGTGCATAAAGAACTTTTATTTGTCTGGGATGGTTTTTGACCGGATATTTTTAGCATTTGGTCCACGGTTTGGAACATTAAAAACAAATCTGGACTTTCCACTGAAAATAGGCAATGTTTTTTGAGACATTAGCACCAGTTTACCAAGATAAACAGTTCTAAAGACCTCTGCAATTATCTTCACCTTGCTTCCCAGAATACTATAACAAAGGCCTGGAAACAAAAGGCACCTCTAACAGGAAATGAGTAAATTAATAAAATATGGTTTATCAAAAATATGGCAATTTTGTTTTTATGAGAGATATAAAAGTTAGAGTATGTTGAATGATTGATCATTTGGAGTTCCTTAAATTAAGGGACTAAACATTGACAGGCAGGTACATAAGCATAAGATTTATTGATCATGTCTGCACTGTATGAATATTCACACAGCATTCCCTAAACCCCCAGGGCACAATCCTGAGTTGGTGTGAATATGCATAGCTACATTGACTTCAAGTTCTCTTCATTAGTTGCTCCAAATTCCTGGCCAGAAATTTCAGGCAGTATCCCCAGAATATTACACAGCACAAGCTGTATCTATTTTTATATAATCTGCAGTGAAATTCATCCTGATGCGAACACCCAATGTATAGCCCACTGCCCCATTTAAGTTCTGCTCGGGGCATCATGATGAAGCAGACACACACATGTGTACCAGGACACCCCTATACATGGAGGAAAGGGTCCCCTTGTTGGCTTCACATAACCAAGAGCAGAAATCCATGAAGGGGGGAAACTAGGAGTGGGACAAGGGAAGGACTGTGTATCCATGTTTCTGTGGTCCCCTTGGTTACAACTGGACAGGGTCTATAGATAGTATTTAAACTCTATGCCTTGGAGGCATGAATTCCACTTCCCTACCCCTCAACACTCCACAGAGTGGGTTCATGGAGGTGGAGTGCATTTCACTCAGGGGCAGAACCCATCGCAATGCAGACTATTCAAAAGACTATGCATCAGACTCCTATTTGCAAGCTAAATATTGCATATTAAATATTAATATACAGCAAAAGGTGACTACAGTCTATCTGTTATGCTATAGTGAACTTAGGTGAGAACTCAGAAAGCACTTAGGATAAATAATACATGATTAACATGTCATACAAAGCAGTGCATAGTGTTATTTTAATTTGTTTTTTTTTCTTTTCTCTTTCTTAGTTTTTTTCCTTATTCTTTTCACGTGATATTATTTAACCTCAGTTCTCCTATGACTTGGGAATAACTCTTGTTTTATTTATGGGCTGTGATAGAGTTCAGTCTAAAAGTTAATAAGAAAATTAAGTGCTATACTGCTGTATCATTGTGTTGCTGACATTTAAAGGAAAGGGACTCTAGGTTATATTTGCCTCTTTCACACACACACACATACACACACGAAGTATATCTATTAATTAAAATGTGTATGATTAATATATTCATTTAAATACAAATGGAGCATGAAGAGCATATTAATAAATTTTCAACTACTATTTAATAAAATGAGATCCTATTATAAACAGTGTACATAGTAATAGTAATAGAAGAAGAAGTAACAACAGCTACTAAATCAAAGGGGAATGCCTGGGTATAACTGAGGACACAATTATTAAGAGCTATTCTTAATAATAAATTGGTATGTATTTAAGACTACATTCAGTCAAAGTTCTCTTACCGGTAGATCACCCCCTCTTTCACTGTTATGTAAGGAAATAATTGTCCTGTCAACAGTTTTGTTTGTTGCACCTTATTAATTTTGCTTGTTGCACCTTATTATTATTATTATCTGAAAGTTGGATTGCCCTCTCAAATGGTAAAACCTTTGGCATGGGACTCTAGAAGAGGAGCAGGTTGCTACCAGATCTCACAAATCCCCATCCGGAGGCCCTGTTTTCCACACTCCTCCATGCCAATAGCAGTTCTGGCCCCATTCCTTGACAGCGCAGCTTCATTGCTACCAGTGCCTGCCATGGTCACAGTTGCCTGGAGGAGCTTGCACAAAGAGGGATCCTTGCTGTGAAGAAGAGTCTGCAAAACTGGGGGTACAGCCCTGTTCCTGCCCCATGCATTCTTCTCCTGACCGTCCAATCCCTGCCTCTCCTGGCACAGAGATCTTAACACAATAAACCATCCTCTGTGAGGTCTGGGCAAGGAGGAAACCCTGACACAGAGGTCGTTGATTCTTCCTTCCACATGAGAGGTGGGAGATCCACTATTCATGCTATCTTATGAGGAAATATTAGCCATTAAAGCTAGTATGAGGCTTGTTGTCAGTTGTTTAATTTGATAGCTTTTACCTTCAGGTTTCCAGCCACTTCCATCCCTTCCGCAGTACATAATTAAAAACAAGCTCTAGACTTCCTACAGGTATATAGACACAGTAGTCAATAATAAAAAGTAATCATTAACAAGGGTCTCAAATTGTGGTATCTGAGATACTGTCATATTTCCCTAACAGTAGATACTGCAGTGTCTCAGTAACTATTGGTAACTGATGACTTTGAATATCAGGGTTGGAAGGGACCTCAGGAGGTCATCTAGTCCAACCCCCTTCTCAAAGCAGGACCCATCCCCAACTAAATCAACTTTTTAATAGGGTTCACTATATTCCTTTTATAACTTTAGAAAGTACGTCATGGGAAACAACTCCAGCCAGGGAGCATTGCCCATGTGAAAGTTTCTGGCCCCAAATTTTCCGGTTTTGATTTTTTTGTCAGAGTTGAAACTTTTGGGGGGAGGGAGAGGGCGGGAAATCCTCTTTTCTGACCAGCTCTACTCAGCACCTAGTCATTTAAAATCAGGGAAGTCATGTCCATGAAGAACATTTATGCATCAAACTCAGCTGACTGATGTAGGTGCAAGTTTGTAAAATTAAAAAGGACTTGCTTGAAACATATTTCAGTGGCCCTGCAGGATTACTATTATGAGGTTTCCTTACCAAAACATTCCATAACATTAATATGAAATGAGTCAGTTCTTACCTTGATTGACATGGTAACCAAATTGTAATGTTATAAAAAAGGCTTCTTTGAGCAAAGAAACATGTCAGACAAAATGTTAGTCACATTATATAAAGCCTAACAAAGTTAAATCCACATGACAGCATGCTAACCTAACAGCAAGAAGAGCACAGGACATCAAAACATTCAAATATATACAATACAAATATGTTTCTCTTAACCATTCATATTAATCTTTGTATACATTCAGATATTTTCTTATTTTATTGATTGTTGTATTTATTTTAAATTGCTACATTTTCCTTAACTTTTTAAAAAAAAATTCCCCAAGAAAATACTCTTTATTCCAGAATACACTCAGGCAGATTATATTGTCAGTTTCACTGATGTAAACTCGGAGTAAGTCCGTTGCATCCCATTAAAAGAAACTCGGCCAAAGAATCTATGCCAGACAAAATTAGGAAGAATTTGATTAAACTTAAAATCTGCAAATTAACTTAAGAAGCAAATGATGAACACTGTTACCTTAACAAATAAAAAACCCCATGACATTAAAAATGAAAAATTCTTTAAGTAATCGAAGTTAATGGATGTTATACATTCAACCAATATTGCAAATGGGCTATATATCAGCTATTGGGAATACCTTTAGTAGCAGCAGCTTCTCATGAGAACATTGACTTAGTGGTATTGATCTTCATTGCCATGTGAGAAATTTAGTGGGATTATTTTATTCCAATCTCTTAATCCTTGAGCTTTCAATAGGAGACTTCTCTTTGACTCAGCAGAAACTTCCAACTGAATACAGGTGAATTGTGGTTCTATATAGATGGTAGACCTAATTCTCATTTACACTAAGGTCCCTTTATACCATTCTGGCTTTGCATAGGGGCTTTAAAATGGATGTTAATGTAATTTACTCTTACTTTTAAGGCCTCTTTACACTGCTGGAATGGTGTAAAATGGAATTAGAATAAATGAGACGCAGACCTGGTTTTTCTTATATTGTGGCACTTCTTGTGTTTTTAATGATGTTTTTATAAAGTATTTATTATTAACCCTGGGGTGAGGAAGAAAGGAGATGCATGCTGTATATATTGAATTATTATTATTTCTCAAGGTTGCAAAATCTCACAGAAGTGTCTTGTAAATCTCCATTGCCAAGAAACTAGACCTCTACCTTCTCAAGTTCCTATTCATGGACCTAAATTATAAAAGGATTTTGGCAGCTATCCTTATTCTTCCAGCATGTAAGTAATAATACTTAGCGCTATTCCTCTTTAAAAACATTTTACAAGCATTAACTAACACTAATTAATCCCCTAATAGCCCAAGGAGGAACAATAAGTAAGTATTATTATCCCCATTTTAAAGATGGGGAACTTGATTATGCTTCCATTTATGCTCATATAAATCTGGAGTAACTCCACTGAAGTGAACGGAAATTACACCAAGGTAAAATCGATGTGAGGTCAGAATCTGTCCCAGGGAGACTGAAACAGACAAGTAAAGTAATTTGCCCAAGGGAAGGAGTCATTTTCAAAACTGACATTGGATTTTAGGATTTCCCACCTCCCAGGCCTGCAGTCTGACATCTTACTGTACAAAAGCAGAACTTTCTGAAGTTGGTAGCATCTGCTTTAATTGACAGATCAGAGGGTTGTTTTTCTCTAATAATTTTAGTCTCAGTGATTCTTGTGAGTACAGATGTTCCATGCTTATTTCTTAAAATTTGAAAAATACTTCCATGCTTAAGACAATAGTGCTCAGATAGCATGCAAAATATGGCATATGTGTAATTGTTATGCACTGGACTTACAGTACTGGCATATTTGACAGTAATAAAAAATCGGGGGAAGGTCCTAGGGAGGTAAGTTATACATTTATATGTTCTTTAAACTTTGATTGTAGGGGACTGCTGTATGATTATTGTCAAACTCAGAGATGCAAAGAACAGCATGCTTTCAAAAGTCTTTGCCAATGGCCAAGACCAAAGCTTTTAGGAATGACACCCTCCTCCTGTGAGCTTTGATATTAATTCTCAAAAAAAATTAATTGATTTTCAAGTGAAGCAAATAACACTGCATAGAAAGGCTAAGTAAAGTCAAACAGAAATAGGTTGGTGAGAGGATACATCAAAAATATTATATCAGAACTAGGGCTGTCAAGCGATTAAAAAAATTAATCGTGATTATTTGCACGATTAATTGCACTGTTAAACAATAATAGAATATCATTTATTTAAATATTTTGTATGTTTTCAATATTTTCAATATATTGATTTCAATTACAACACAGAATACAAAGTGTACAGTGCTCACTTTATGTTTATTTTTATTACAAATATTTGCACTGTAAAAAAACAAAAGAACTAATATTTTTCAATTCACCTAATACAAGTACTGTAGTTCAATCTCTTTATCATGAAAGTTGAATTTACAAATGTAGAATTATGTACAAAACCCCCTGCATTTAGAAATAAAACAATGTAAAATTTTAGAGCCTGTAAGTTCACTCAGTACTACTTCTTGTTTAGCCAACAAATAAGTTTGTTTGCATTTGCAGGAGATAATGTTGCCTGCTTCTTGTTTACAATGTCACCTGAAAGCGAGAACAGGCATTCTCATGGCACTGTTGTAGCCGGTGTCACAAGATATTTTCGTGCCAGATGCACTAAAGAGTCATATGTCCCTTCATGCTTCAACCACCATTCCAGAGGACATGCGTCCATGCTGATGACGGATTCTGCTCAATAACAATCCAAAGCAGTGCAGACCGACGCATGTTCATTTTCATTATCTTAAACAGATGCCACCAGCAAAAGATTGATTTTCTTTTTTGGTGGTTCGGGTTCTGTAGTTTTCGCATCAGAGTGTTGTTCTTTTAAGACTTCTGAAAGCATGCTCCACACCTCGTCCCTCTCAGATTTTGGAAGGCCCTTCAGATTCTTAAACCTTGGGTCAAATGCTGTAGCTATCTTTAGAAATCTCACATTTGTACCTTCTTTGCGTTTTGTGAAATCTGCAGTGTTCTTAAAATGAACAACATGTGCTGAATCATCATCTGAGACTGATAACTTGAGATATATGGCAGAATGCAAGTAAAACAGAGCAGGGGACATACAATTCTCCCCCAAGGAGTTCAGTCACAAATTTAATTAACACATTTTTTTTTAACGAGCGTCATCAGCATGGAAGCATGTCGTCTGGAATGGTGACTGAAGCCTGAATGGGCATACAAATGTTTAGCATATCTGGCACGTAAATACCTTGCAATGCTGGCTACAAAATTCCATGCAAATACCTGTTCTCACTTTCTGGTGACATTGTAAATAAGAAGCAGGGGGATGGACTAGATGACCTTCTGAGGTCCCTTACAACCCTGATATTCTATGATTCTTAGAATTCTATGATTCTAAGAGGGCAGCATTACCTCCTGTAAATGTAAACAAACTTGTTTGTCTTAGCATTTGGCTGAACAAAAAGTAGGACCGAGTGGACTTCCAGGCTCTAAAGTTTTACATTGTTTTGTTTTTTATTGCAGTTATGTAACAAAAAAATCTAAATTTGTTTAAGTTGCACTTACACGACAAAGAGATTTCAATACAGTACTTGTATGAAGTGAATGGAAAAATATTTTTATCATTTTTACAGTGCAAATATTTATAATAAAAAATAATATACACTTTGATTTCAGTTACAACACAGAATACAATAAATATGAAAATATAGAAAAGCATCCAAAGTATTTAATACATTTCAACTGGTATTCTATTGTTTAACTGTGCAATTAAAATTGTGTTGGCGTGTTGTGAGACATTTTGTTTACATTGACCGTCCGCAGGCACAGCCCCCCGCAGCTCCCAGTGTCCGCGGTTTGCCATTCCCGGCCAGTGGGATCTGCGGGAAGTGGTGACCAGCACTTCCCTGTGGCCCATGCCGTTTCCCACAGTTCTGTCCCTTGTTAAAATATTAGCAGCACATTGCTGCAGTGCTAGGGTGGTGATGGCAGGGAGTGGCGCGTATGACTCTTACAAAGAATTTTGAAGATGTTAAGGATAGAGCATGATAACTTATGTCCAAATTCTTTTAACATGACTAGTGTGTATCCAATCCTAATTTGTAATAGAGCATACATGAGATGAACATTTTCTTGCTAGGGGCCAAACACCACCAGTGAATGTATCCAAGGGGGAATCCAGAATGGATCTAAAAGGGAAGTTCTTGTTCACCTTAGTCACATAAGTAGTTCCACTGACAGACCTATGGCTGATGAACATTTTTTAGAAAAGTATTTATTTTTCAAGAAAAATACAAAAACCAGTAAATGAAACAATATATTGAGCAACATATTTAAATTAACACAACTAATTTTATTGACACCAGGACAAAGGAATGCAAACAAACATTTATTCTTTTTATGCCTTTTGCTTCCTGCGGAATGCCATACAGGGTCAGAGCTGTGGTCCATCATGTGCAATAATTACTGTCATACTGGATCAGACCCATAGTCCATCTTGTTCAGTATCCTATCTCTCTGACAGTGGCCAATACCAGCTGTTTCAATGGAAGGTGAAAGAAACCCTGAAATAGAGGCTGGCATATGCCTGAAAAGTATGCATATTTATATCTCTTCTAATCTTTTGTTTTCAGTCTTAATTTGATCCATGAACAGACCAGCACAGAATCAGAAGATCCATGTATATTTATTGACGTTATATCACAACCAGATCAGTGCATACACGTGACATCAAATCCTACCATAATTTTCTGCATTTTGTTATCAGTGTAAAGTTATTTTCTCCATCAAAACTATATAATTTTTGGAGCTGTAATACAGATGTATGTAGAGGTATGTGTAGATAGAGACTAGAAACTTTTTTGAAATCCATTGACAAAATTTTGATAGTCATACTAAGATCACTGTAACCCAGTGGTTCTCAGACTTTTATACTGGTGACCCCTTTCACACAGAAAGCCTCTGAGTGCAACCCCCCCTTATACATTAAAAACATTTTTTATATATTTAACACCATTATAAATGCTGGAGGCAAAGTGAAGCTTGGGGTGGAGGCTGACAGCTCACAACCCCCCATGTAATAACCTCGTAACCCCCTGAGGGGTCCCGACCCCCAGTTTGAGAGCCCCGCTGTAACCCTTCCTCATGTGTAGCAGTCTCATTTCAGCAGGACTGCTTGAGTGAGTAACTGCTACAAACCTACATAAGGGTTGCAGAATTAGGTATCACTATCAATGCCATGAAGGAAATATGTTGAAGAATCAAAGTTATGGATCAGAATATAGAATCAAGTCTGTGGTGATTAGCCGCACTCCTACCTAACCACTCGTCCACCTATCACTTAGTCTGGTAATATGTTTTTTCTTACTTTATTTCAAGGCTTCTTTCATTAAATTGGAGGCAGGCAGAGTGGCATAACTGGTGCATTATGCAGTTTGCAAAATATGTTTAAGGTGGCCAGGAGCCATAGAAACCCTTCATTGTGTACCAAAGGGTATGACAGGTAATCATGGGCCTTAGTTTCAGCTGCACTTGTGAAAATCTCTTCATAGGCTGCCTGAATGTGGTGCTACTGTGCTGTCTGCTGTATGGTTTCTTTCAAAGTGAAATGTTTGCTTGGTTTGGCTAGTATGGATGTTAAGCTTATAGCAGAGAAAAATAGGCTGATTTTTTTTAGACTGACATAGACTTGCTTTGTTAGCTAGACAGGAATGAGTCATCCTGCCCATAGGTTACCTGGGGCCAGAACAGATCTAAGCCTGGCATGCCATTTTCTTCACTTTGACACAGTTAGAGATGTCCACTGTCTGAATCTCTTTCTTCTAATTGTAAAGGCATATTGCAGTGAATGTATTACTTGTACATGATGCTTGCGTCACTTTCAGATGTGCCAAACCTGACACAGTTTACTCTTTTCTTACAAACACTGTAGGCCAGATCCCCAGCTGTTGTAGACTGGAATGGCTCCATCAAAGTCAATGGACTTTGATGGAGCCATGGCAATTTACTCAAGCTGAGGGTCTGGCCTGCTTTTCGCTTTGGCTATAATGGGTGAAATCCTGACCCCATTGAAGTCAATGGGAGTTTTGCCATTGATTTCAGAAGGGTGAGGATTTCATCCTATTTCTTCTGTAAGAAGAAAAGCAACACAGATTTATTTTTGTTTTCATCATTAGGGATAGGAAATTTGTCAAGAGCATCAGGAGAACTGTAGGTCCATATACCATATAATTGTAACGTAATTGTGTCAGTGGATCAGGATATATTATTGTTGTCCCGTCTAGTTTCAACATGTTTCCTTTTATAGTGTAAATAGGATCCTAACTGTGTCCCCCAATTATGCTACCAGTTTGGATGTGTCAATCAGACAGACAACTGATGCACATCATAGGTAATGATGATAGGAAGGGAAAATTTTCATTTCTCTCAAGACAAATTAAGGTCCTTCTACCCCAAACAAAGAAGCCTTATTTCTATGGATATAGTTGAATTGGGCTATGGAAGATATCACACACTGGGGCAAAAGCGTGTGTTCAAACATAGATTTTAAGGCCTGAAGGAACTATTGTGATCCTGTATAAATAGGCCATAAAACTTCTCCAAAATAATTCCTAGAGCAGAACTTTTAGAAAAGCAGCCAATTTTGATTTTAAAATTCAGTGATGGAGAATCCACCATGATCCTTGCTAAATTGCTAATTACCTTCACTGACAAAAAATTGCACCTATTTCCAATCTGAATTTATCTAGCTTCATCTTCCCATTGTACCTTATTTTGCTAGACTAGAGTCCATTTGTAACCCTTCTGCCAGGTGGAGCCAGCAGCAGCCAGGGCCGGGTTCAATATCTAGGGGTTCCTTTCCATTGATATAACACAGAACCGGCTTGAGCCCCCACCCAGTAACCTGGAAAATTTACGCGTCACCCCTGGGTGCCTCTGAGAGGCAATACTTCCCCACTCACAAGCACAGAGTCTGAGTGTAGAAAAGAAATTTGGGAAGTAACTTGGCATTAATTTGGGAAAACACCGCAAACAGGATTCATAATCATAAAGCATGAGTAAAAAACCCACCACAAGTAGGTTGGACAATGTCCTTTTCCCCTCAGGTTCTTAAGTCCAGCCACCCCAAAGTCCCTTTCACATGCTTGACCCTTCTCTACACCCAACTCACAGTTGCTGCCCTTGGTCAGTGCAGACCCAGAGTTCAGAGGTGCATCTGCGGAGCCACCTCCCACCCTGGGTGGGGGGTAAAGCAGGAGGTAAGAAGCATCTTCCTCGCTCATCATGCCTCTCCGCCACCGCCCTGCTGGCCACTCATCACCAGCCACTCCTGCCGGCTGCCTGCTCACTGCTTCCGCCGGTTGCTCCCACTGGCCGCCTGCTCGCTGCTTCTGCTGGGCAGTTTCTTAGTGATTTTTAGCTATGTGCAGGCTGGGCAGAAACACAGTCCTGCCACAAACGATTTCAGCTCTGGGAGGGAACACTGTCTCACCACAACTGCTTTCAGCTCTCAGTGAGCCATTTAACTTAACAAAAGCAGCTCCTAATGAAACCTATTTAACTCTTTATTTGAACAGTGGGGAGGAACAGTTTGAGCCGGTCTCACAGAGAACCCTGTTTGAAGGTGCGCAGCCTCCTGACTGGGTAGATCAGTTGCCCCCCCTCCACCTTACTTTCACAGGGCTCGGATATTCAAGCCCTTGTTTTACCAAGGTTCTTTAAACTGAAAGTGACTCCCTCCTTTGGGACAAGTTAAGTACAGTTCTTGTTTTCTGTATTCTGTATTCTCACTATCCCCACATTCAATACTAACATAATTTGTGACCCAACACCAGTCAAGTTGATTACAATGTGCAAAACACCACTCCATCAGCTGAATATCTAGCAAATCTAAGCAAAGCAAGAGCAAATTGCTTTTACATAAACACACCCGGGGTCTCTTCCCCCATCCCAACTAGCTGTCAGGGAAGCATTCGTTCAGACCCTGCTTACACATTATTAAATATTTGTTCCCCATGTAAATACGTAGAATGTAATCCAGTCATCTCTTAACCTTCTCATTATTAAGCTATATAGACTGAGCTCTTTCAGTCTAATTCTTTAATCATTCTCTGAACCCTCTCCAAATGATCAACATCCTTCTTGAACTGTGAACTTGAATGGAACTGGACACAGTATTACAGAAGCAGTCATACCAGTGCCAAGTACACAGGTAAATCAGCTCTCATCTAGTCAAGATTCCCCTGCTTATGCATCCCAGAAACACATTAGTTCTTTTGGCCATATAGTCACATCAGGAGCTCATGTTCAGCTGATTATCTACCAGAACCCCCAAATCTTGTTCAGAATCACTGTCTGCCAGGATAGAATCCCCCCGTCCTGTAACTATGGCCTAAACTCTTGTTCCTAACTGTAATGATTTACATGTAGCCATATTAATATGTATATTGTTTGCTTGCACCCAGTTTACCAAGTGATCTGGATAACTCTGAATCAATGACCAATCCTCTCCATCATTTACCACTCCCCCCATTTTTGTGTCATCTGCAAGCTTTATCAGTGATGATTTTATGTTTTCTTCTCGGTCATTAATAAAAATGTTAAATTATGTAGGTCCAAGAATTGATCCCTGCAGGACCTCACTGGAAACAAAACCACTTGATGATAATTCCCCATTTACAATTACATTTTGAGACCTATAAGTTACCCAGTTTTAATGTATGCCATGATAATTTTATATCGTTCTAGTTTTTTGGTGTGGTACCTAGTCAAATGCCTTAGAGAAATCTAAGTACAGTAAAAGCTTTGTTATCCAGCATGCTGGGGGCAAGGAATGTGCCAGTTAGTCAAAAATTCCAGTTAACAAAGAATTATACTTACCAACGGATTACCAATTTTCAAAGAATTAGAATACAATAAAATGAATAAACGTTCCTATTCTTGACCTTTTCAAGATGAGTACAAATATCTATTTTCTGTTTTAATGTCAACACAACTCTCTTATGCTTCTCTCCTTTGTTTTTCACTAGTATTTTGGATGCCATAATGATAGTGTGGCATTGATATTTTACGATTAACACAGGACAATACACCGAATAATAAACCGACTGATCACAATGGCAGATACAAACAGAAAGTACAGCATTCGGCTCTTCTCGGCTAACTCAAGCATAGTCCGACTGCTCTCGGAAATACTTGGGTCCCAAATAACTTCAGCATCGATTCCAGTTAGCTTTGGCATCGGTTCCAGTTACTAGATTGAAGTTTTGTATTGGAGGTAACAGAAATGCCGGTTCCTAGAGCTTTCCGGTTGATAAGGTGCCAGATAACACAGCTTTTACTGTATATTATGTCAGCATTATTGCCTTTATCAGTCAAACGTAAACTTATAAAAAAAACTTAGTTTGAAAGGATTTAATTTCCATAAACCCAAGTTCATTTACATTAATTGCATTGCCCTCCTTTAATTCTTTATTAATCAAATCTCATATGAACCACACCAATATCTTGTCCGGGATTGATGTCCAGCTGATGGACCTATAATTTCTTGCATCATCCTGTTTGCCTTTTTTAAAAGTTGGCACAACATTACCTTTCTTCCAGTCTTCTGGAACTTCCACAGTACTCTAAGACTTGTTGCAAATCAACATTAATGGTCCAGCAAGCTCCTCCGCTAGTTCTTTTAAAACTCTTGAATGAAAATTATCTGGACATGCTGGTTTAAAAATGTGTAACTGTAGTAGCTTCTGTTTAACATCCTCCAGAGATACTAGTGGAATGGCATCAGAGTTATCAGATGTTGAGACGACATAATCTCTTTGTTCCCCAAATACAGAACAGAAATGTTTATTGAACACATCTGCCTTTTTTGTATTATTATTCATAATTCTACAATTTCCAGCTAGTAGTGGACTAAAACCACTGTCAGGATTTTTTTGTTCCTAAAATATTTTAAGGAATTCCTTTTTATTGTCCTTAACTCTGCTGCCCATAGATTTCTCCTTGTGTCTCTTTGCTTCCTATATCAATTTTCTACAATTCCGATGAATGTTTTATATTCATTATTACCAGATTCCCCTTTCTTTCATTTGATATATATCTTTTTAATTTTTATAGCTTCCCTTAGTTCCCCTCTAAACCAGGTCATTTTTTAAACTAGCACAGCCTTCATTCTCAAGTGGTAGATTGTAGCTTTTTGGGCATCTAATAAGGTGTCCTTAAATGAGTCCTAATTGTCATTCACATTTTTCTGATTAAATTCTCCCCCCCGCAAGTTGATTTGACTCATAACTGTCTTCAGCTTACTGCAATTGGCCCTATTAAACCACCAAATACAGTATATTCCCAATTATCCCAATAGTATGGGAAACATGGATTTTATTCAGTTAATCGAGAGTTTGGATACTTGAGAGGGTGGGACCCACTGAGACATTCAGCAGCAGGGTGGCCTCCCTTGTGGCTGAGGGCTCATCCTCCTACTGGTCCCCCTCCTCCTCATAGTCCTGGCCAGAGGTCTCTGCTCTTCCCTAGTCCCTGCTCACTCACTCCCATGACAGTGGGGCTGTAGGGAGCCTCCTGCATTGCTGCAAGGCCAGTGATGCCCAGTCCCAAAGGCACTGGGGGCAGGCAGCAGTCCTGGTGAGAGAGAGCAGAGACCTTCAGCCGGGAATCTGCTCTGTCCCGCCGTGACCGCAGACTTCCCTGCACCTGGTGCCTGCACGGAGAGGGTGTCACTGGCCCTGCATCAGTGCAGGGAGCCCCCTGCAGCTCTGCTGTCACTGTCCCACTCACCCCCTTCTGTGACAGCAGGGCGGCAGCGGCAGCATGGCCTCCCAGGGATGGAGGCTCCTCCTCCTTGCAGGGGGATCTCTGCTGTGTTAACCGAACCTCCTCATTATTCTAATCCCTTTCTTGTCCCTCAGCATGAAATACCTGGGGGATAGGGAGAGGATTTGGATAATGTGGCGGTTTAGACAATAGGGTTTTGGATAAATGGAAGCATACCGTGTATATATTACTGGTCTGGACTTTATCCTGCTTGCACATTATAAATGTGATGAAGTCATGATCACTTGTACTTAAGCTGCCATTTATTTTTAGTTCTGTCATCAGTTCCTCTTTATCTGTTAGGACAAGATCTAATAAAGAATTTCCCTGAGTTGGCTACAACAATTTTTTAATTAGGAAATTGTCATATCTAATAGTAAGAGATTCAAAGGATGTTTTAGTACTGGCAGCATGAGACCTCCAGCATACGTCATTCAGAATGAAGCCCCCCATGATCATGCAGCTTTTCCCCTACATGTTGTAGATAGCCACGTAAGGAGCTGGCCATCCTGTTCTCTGGTATGAATTGGTAATCTGCAGCAGACATCAACTAAGGTCCTATCTTGTACTCTTATCTATTAGGACATTGATCCATAAGCACTCACGGTCATTTTCTTCTGAATTATTGGTGACTTGGAAACAGGTAATGCCATATTTGACATAGAGTGCCTGTTATATCCTTGGGGCAGCCGGTGTAGGAAGCAATCACTTGAGGCCAGAGAGCAGGCAGCTAACCAAAACCTCCATTTTATTTACATATATACAGAGAGCTCCTCAGCCGGTTGCAACCGGTTGAGCTAACCCATAATAATCTAACTCAGTTGCCATAGCAACAAAACCATGACAACCAAATACACAACATATTCCTCCCCCCCTAATAAGAACATCCCCTAAATAAAACACACACTAGACTAGAGAAGGAGGGTAGACTGCCTCCATTCCCGGCTAAACCCTGGGGATTATTTTGCCCCATAACCGTGGGTTCGCCCTAGCTAAAGATCCAGCCGATGAGGAGGCCTTCTGTCTCTAGGTGGATTACAGCAAACTACTGGTGTTATTGCACCCGAAAGCACTAGGGGCTCAGGGTCCGCAGCACGAACAGGTGAGGAGGTGGTATCAGCTCGTGCTGGGCAAAGGGGTATCTCAGCCGCCGGCAGTAATGGAGGAGAACAGTCAGAAACAGGTGACTCGTGATTCGATCCCTCACCAGAAGAGGTGAAGTCAGACCCCTCAACTGCAGATGGGTCCTGAGGACTGGCATGACCTGGCAACAGCTGATCTACATGTCGCCACCAGGTAAGATTCTCTGCAGTCCGGACTGTGTAGGAAACAGGTCCTGTTTGAGTGATGACTGTGGCCGGAACCCATTTAGCTCTGGAAGTATAATTCCGAGCCAAAACTGGCTGTCCCGGGCTAAAGGTTCGGTCTTTTGCTCTGGGTGCCCGTCTGATGACTTGATATTGCTGCTGATGTTGCACAATTTGTCGGGGTTCAGAAGGTTTCAGCAGATCAAAGCAAGTGCGCAGCTGTCGTCCCATCATTAGAAAGGCCGGAGATGCGTGGGTCGTAGCATGAGGTGTGTTTCTGTAGGAAAGTAAAAAGGTATCCAGACGCTTTTGAATGGAGTGTTGTCCCCTTGCTGATTTCAAAGCGTTTTTCATTGTCTGCACAAATCTTTCAGCTAATCAGTTGGTGGACGGATGATATGGTGCTGACGTGATGTGGTGTATCCCATTTGCTTTCATAAAATTTTGAAACTCCTGAGAAACGAACTGCGGTCCGTTGTTGCTCACAAGTTGTTCTGGCAGACCAAAACGACTAAAGAGTCCTCGTAGTTTTTGGATAGTACTCTCTGCAGAAGTGGACTGCATTATAGAGACTTCTGGCCATTTAGAATGGGCATCTATTGCCACCAAGAACATGCTTCCTTCAAGGGGGCCAGCAAAGTCAACGTGAATACGTTGCCACGGGTTTTCAGGCCAGTCCCATGGGTGTAGGGGTGCCCACTGGGGTGCATTCCTCACACCCTGACATGACATACAAGCTTTTGCCTTCTCTTCAATAGCGCTGTCCAGTCCAGGCCACCAAAAATAGCTTCGTGCAATTTCCTTCATGCGCACTATTCCACAGTGACCGGAATGTAGCTGTTCTAACATCTGTGATCTCAGTGGTGGTGGAATAATGACACGTCTCCCCCACAACAAACAACCAGATTGGACCGATAACTCCGTCCGCTTGGACATGTAGGGAACAAGGTCGGATGAGACCGGAGAGGTTTGTCGAGATGTTCCATGCATCACCAGGTCCATAACGTGGGACAATACTGGGTCAACGCGAGTTGCCTTCTTTATCTGAGTAGCAGTGATGGGTGTATTCTCTACCTGTTCAAAGTAGAAGATTTCCTTGTGGGCACTATCTTGGTGTTTGACCGGCAAAGGCAACCTTGAGAGGCCATCTGCATTGCCGTGTAGAGTGGATTTCCGATATTTGATTTCATATGTGTGTGCTGAAAGTAACAATGCCCAACGTTGCATACGACTAGCAGCTAATGGGGGAATGCCTGTGTAAGGTCCAAAAATTGATGTCAGAGGTCGATGGTCTGTGAGAAGAGTAAATTTTCGCCCAAACAGGTACTGATGAAACTTCCGAATTCCAAAAACAATTCCTAATGCCTCACGTTCGATTTGGGTGTAGTTAGTTTCTGCTTTGCTTAGAGTGCGTGAAGCAAAAGCAATAGGTCTCTCTTCTCCTGAAGGCATAATATGTGACACGACTGCTCCCACTCCATAAGGGGAGGCATCGCAGGCCAATTGCAGTGGTAAGGATGGATCAAAGTGCGTTAGAACTTCAGAATTTAGCAATGCATCCTTAGCTTTGTAAAATGCAACATCACAGGCTTCAGTCCACTTCCAGGCCTTGTTCTGCCCAAGGAGCTCATGAAGTGGTTTTAGCAGTGTGGCTAACTGTGAGATGAACTTTCCATAATAGTTCAGGAGTCCTAGAAACGAGCGCAGCTGGCTTACATTTCGAGGTGGGGGAGCCTCCACAATAGCTTTAACTTTTGCAGGGGCCTTATGAAGACCTGCAGAATCAATGATATGTCCCAAATATTCAACAGAGGGCTTGAAGAATTCACACTTGTCTTTGCGAACTCGTAGGCCATACTCTTCCAGTCTTTGTAGGGTAGCCTCTAAATTCTTTAAGTGATCCTCTTCATTTCTTCCAGTGACCAGGATATCATCCAGATAGCACTGAACTCCTGACAAGCCACACAAGATCTGGTCCATAGCCCTCTGGAACAGGGCGGGAGCAGATGTTATTCCGAAGGGTAGACGACAGTATCGATAAAGCCCCTTATGAGTCACAATAGTCAACAGCTCTTGGGACTTTTCATCGACGTGCATCTGTAAATATGCTTGACTCAGATCAATCTTACTGAACTTTTGTCCCCCAGCCAGGCCTGCGAAGAGGTCATCGATGCGGGGAAGCGGGTATTGCTCTGCACACAACACTGGGTTGACAGTGACTTTAAAATCACCGCAAATCCGGAGAGAGCCATCTTTCTTCACGATTGGAACGATAGGAGTGGCCCATGAGCTATGGGTAACTGGTATTAGGACTCCATTGGTGACCAGGCGCTCCAGGTCTGCTTCAACTTTTGGCCTGACGGCATATGGCACAGTTCGGGCTTTCAGATATTTTGGTGGACTGCCAGGTTTAATGTTCAATGTCACAGTGATTCCCTTCATACTTCCCAAATCATCTCCAAAAACAGCAGCATGTTTCCTTAGTATAGGGGTTAGACTGGTTTCTTCTTTAGTCATCCGGTGCACTTCTGCCCAGTTCAGTTGAATCTTCCCAAGCCAAGACCTACCCATTAAGGCTGGGTAGTTACCTCTTACCACAAACAGTGGCAATTTAGCCACCTGTCCATTGAGCTCCACCTTAACATCAATAGTGCCCAGCATAGGCACAGCTTCTCCCATATACGTCTTCAGAACAGTTTTTGTTGCCTTAAGCGGAAGATGCTGTAGCTTTTCTTTATACACAGTCTCGGAGATCAGTGAGATGGCTGCACCGGTGTCCAGTTCCATGCGTATACGTTTGCCATCCAATAACGGGGTTACCCAGTATTCATGTGAGCCCATTGCCAAAGACAAAACATGCAGTGGCACTTCCTCTTGCGATGAGGTGTCACCTTGATCATCCTGGGTCTGCTCTAGGGTATGCAGGGTTCCTCTTTTTGTCGGCCAGACCACAGGCCTCTTTTTCTTTTGTTTACAGGCACACTCAATATGTCCCTTTTTGCCACAGTGTCGACACACCAGGTCCTTACACCAGCATTCTGATGCCTGGTGACCCGGCTTACCACAGCGGTAACATTCTTGACTCTGCACAGTTTTGTGGGTCGGTTCTTGTGACACTTTTTGCACCCTAGGGGATGCACCGATGTATTGTGCCTCCCTTGTAGCCAGTTCCATGGAGACAGCAATATCAACAGCCTTCTGTAAGGTAAGCTGAGCCTCTGTCAGTAGGCGCTTCCGTATAGCTTCACTGCAGAGGCCACACACTAACCTGTCACGCATGGCATCATTTAACATCTCTTTAAATTCACAGTGTTCTGCTAGCTTTTTTAAAATGGCTACAAATTGTACAACTGTTTCATCTTCCTTTTGGTCTCTTTTGTGGAACCTATATCTTTCAACAATTACCAGTGGTTTTGGGGAGAAATGAGACCCCAGGATTTCCACAATGTCACTGTAAGATTTAGTCTCAGGCTTAACAGGGTGTAGTAAGCTGCGTAGCAGAGAGTAGGTTTTAGCCCCTATAACAGTTAAGAATATTGGCACCTTCTTCGCTTCTGTAATGTCATTTGCAATACCAAAAAGCTCAAAACGCTCAGTATACACATGCCACTGCTCTGTATTCTCATCAAAAGGCTCCAGGGGCCTGGTCAGAGTAGCCATGATTTTTAGTTTCACTTTCACAGTCAGTGCAAACAAGCAGCTTTTTTTCTTTGTTTGGTCTTTACCTTGACTTCTACTTCCTTCTGTTACTGGAGCAACACCGGAATCCCACCCTCGTCGCCAGTGTTAAGTCCTAGGGGCAGCCGGTGTAGGAAGCAATCACTTGAGGCCAGAGAGCAGGCAGCTAACCAAAACCTCCATTTTATTTACATATATACAGAGAGCTCCTCAGCCGGTTGCAACCGGTTGAGCTAACCCATAATAATCTAACTCAGTTGCCATAGCAACAAAACCATGACAACCAAATACACAACAGTGCCATTTCCCCCTTCCCCCTTGTGCCCACTTGATCCTTCCTAAATAGGGCTATAACCATTGATTTTAACATTCCAATAGTGTGAATCATCTCACCAGGTTTCAGTAATACCAACTACATTGAATTCATGCTCATGAATGGAACAAAATGCATAGGGAAGTCGTGGCAGCTCCTTGAGTGGAAGTTTTCAAAAAGAGGCTGGATAGCCATCTGCCTTGGATGGTTTAGACATAACAAATCCTGCATCTTGACATAGGGTTAGACTAGATGACCCTTGCTGTCCCTTCTAACCCTATGGTTTTATGATTCTATAAATGAGCAATTCCAATATGTGCTCACTTACAGTTGTTCTACTGTGAGGCATATGAAATCTGACGTGGTGATATGCTGGTGCTGAGGGAAGTTAGGTATGGGCACATGGGCATGACAACTGCTCCCAGAGTGGCCAAACCCACTGAAAAGTTAAACAGATGGCAGCAGAAAAGTAGGCATGGCCATCAGTGTAAAGGTCAGTACAGCTCCCCTTTTAAAAGTGTGAGCTGGGCTAGTTGTTAGTTGGTTCTCCCAAAATAGTGAGATTGACTTAAAAATCATTAGATTGTTTTTAGAGAAGACATTTTTGGCTCCTTATATTTTCTCTTTGTTTTCTGAGCCTTTAAAGTACATGTTTTTGGACTTCTCTTTGCAACCATACAGGTTAAAAATGTACCTTTTAATGAAAGCTGAGATTCTCTTGTAATTGCCTGAATCCCAAGGCAGGGGCTTTAAGAAAGCCCTTCCCCCCACATATAGTAAGACTTGTGCTAAAATTGTGACAGTTGGCAATGCTGTGTACTGGCCAGCATGTGTTGTGAGGGGAGCCACAGCTCTGACCTTTCCCCACCCCTTATACCTCCTTACTCCCCTGCATGATGTCACAGGGACAGGTCACAATCCTGCTCAAATTCTCTGTCTGTTTGTCTGTCCCTGTTGCCTTCCATACCCTCTTATACTTGCAATATTTTGGTTTGAAATGCTAAAGTACAATATCATATATATTTTCTCTTCTAAAACTTCTTTTTTTTTAAAAAAAAAATCATTCAAATTATTCTTTTCTCCCTGATTGCCTGGTCCCAGACTCATTTCAGAAAGAAGTGTTGTTCTGAGCTGGCCACACTGGCCAATGTTTCTTTGTGGTCATGTCCTGGTTTCTCCTCTTCCCCCTTTTTAGTAATAATGATTATTATGAATACTCTTGGTTACTGGCATAAACGAGGGAGCTCTTCTGATTTCCTGGTGGTTTGGCTTTCCTGTGGCACATTACTCACCTTTTACAGTAAGACAAAAGGTCTTTCAGGAGATTTGCCAGTGTACTTGAAAGGACAAGTGAAAAGCCCATAATTTTATTTTCTTTAAGAATACCTATGAAACATTCACATTTAAAATCTCTACTGCATATCTGCAGCCTCCTCTGGACACTTTAAAATCAAATGCCCTCATTTGCCATCTTAGTTGTGTGTGTATTGGGGGACAGGTTTTGCAAAGGTGTGTTATTCCCAGACCATGAATTGATAGAGGTTGAATAGTAGTGGCTCTGGTTTCTGAAGAAACAAAATAGCTTATAGGCTGGATCTTTTCAACCATCTGAAAATTATATTGAATGCTTATAGAGAAGCATCTCTAAAAGGTTATTCTTTTTTAACCTTTTTTTTCTTGTTGAAGCTGCACATGCTGGCTTCTTCAGGAGTTGAGACATTCTATCCCACTGAACATTTCCCTCCCTCCATTATTTACTTGGCTTCAGAATTTTTCCAAGTACCAAGGTGCTTTCACTTTTTAAAAAATGAGGAAAAAACCAATGTTGTCAGTATCAATAAATCAGCAACCAGGGATAGTCACTTCCTATCAAGGTTTCAAAAGTGCTTCATGGTTTTCCGATCTGCTGTCTGTACTAATCATCTCTGATGTTTCACATAAGCATGGTACACGATGCCAGCTTTTAAAAACAGCTCTTCATTTCTTTCCTGAAAGAAAGCAAGAAAGAAAGCAAGAAAGAAGAAAACCTGGATTATTTATTCATAATTGCATAATGTTCTGTTGTACACGTATGTGGAGAGGATCTATCAGAGATCAATTAGAGGCAGGCACAACAGACTGGTAGGGTGGCAGTTTAGAAACAGATTGAGAAAATATATTACTGTATTTTCTATCTACATATGTGAGAAAATAAAATAGGTATACTTTGGTAATGATGCCAATAACACAATAACTCATATTTAAACTGCTTAGATTAATTGATGACATAAATTGACAAGAAAATTACATGTTAGGGACCCACTATCCCTTCTAGGAGTAAAATAGTGGGGAAAGGAAAATGATGCTCCAAAAATTAAACTTTATTCCTTTATCTGCTATTTGAGCAGTCGCCAATGGGTGTGATTTGAGTGAGGAGGGGAATTACTATTAGTCTACCTTTCCTGAGCACTCCCCAAATCACTAGAAACTATTCTCTCATTTGACTAGCTACTATGGCTTTTGTATACTATAATTGTTATTTATTATTTACAGCTCAAAATGGCTGTTTGAACTTTGTCCAGGACTCCTCAGCATTCCCCCTAATTTCTGGGGCTGGGTGCGGTTTTACCTGTTGCAATCAAACGGGTTCCACAACAGCTATCTTCCCCCATTGTAGTCAGCATGACTGTCCTCAGACATTCACAATCAGATTGTTTTTTTGTGCTGATTCACCAGTGCTTTGTGCCTTCCATTTCTGTTACCATCTACTATTTCATTGAGTGAGGCAAGTTGCAGGGTAACTTCATTAACTGATGATACTTGGTGTTTTTCTTGAAGTGCAGCTGCCAAAGTCCGTGTTTCTGGGGCAGCTCAGCTGGCAGGCTGCCTCCAAATTGTGGATCCCGGGGCTTCCAGGGTCCATGGCTCTAAGGAAGCCCTTCGGCAGACTGTCCCAGGGTCAGCGCTCTATATACTTTGGTGGAGAATTTCAAAATTTTCATACTGAATTAGAATAAAGGCACATTTCAAAATATTGAAATCCTTCACAAAATGTAATTACCCCTCTCCACACAGATCTAGCAAATTGTTTAAAGTGAGCGTAAAAAAGGTATAAAATACCAACAAATTAGAATAGTAGCATTTTACATCCACTCTGCCTTTATGTAAATGACCTGTCGAGGTGCAGGGGAATGGAGAATTAGGCCCCTTGTCTATGCATGAGGTGGCCTTTACAAGTCAACAGGAAGTTTGGCTGCATAGTGTCCTACAGGATATGTGGCAACTTTAAACTTCCTGCCTAAGCTTGATCCATCATTGCTAAAATTATATTCATTTTGCATATCCACTGAATTTAAGCTACACAATTTTAACACAAACCTGCACCCACTCCATTTGTAACTTACTTATCACCGCTCAATTTGTCCCAGATACTTATATATTAATTGCGCCTATTCACTCCAGGCTGCTTTTGCCTCAATTTTGTCCTGAGTAGTTAAATACATACACAGAGCTGGCTCCTCAGCTGACACACCTGGGTGTGTTTCCATTGACTTCAATGGAGTTAAGTCCATTTTTAGCATCTGAAGATCTGACCCATTAAGAACAGTTGTTCTTCAGTGCTCTGTACTGTGCTCTCCTTCCTGGGTTAATTTTATGTATCATTATTGGGGGAAGGGGGCAGGAACAATTTGTATAGTGGGGGTGCTGAGAGCCATTGAACCAAACTGTAAATCCTCTCAAGCTACATTGTGCAGCAGCATCCTGCACACCTCTAGTTCCAGCACCTATGATTGAGGGGGGGAAAAGAAATTTAAAAAGTTTAATTAAAAATATTCATTTTTAAAACACCCAATAGATTTTTAGTGTGTTTTAGTTAACGTTCAGATACCATAGTGATGAGTGCAGGAGACAGAAGTGCAGACATAATTTAGTGTAACAGATATAATTTCTTACAAATATTGCTTTCCTAAAGGGCATAAAGTCATTTATACTAATGAAAATGAAGAGCTACTTCACTAGGGCAAAACTGGTGTGGGAAAAGAATCAGGCCCATAAGGTGCAGATATGAGAAACACAACCTGTGAACATTTTAAAACAATGCACTGTAACTTCCATGTAAATGATGCATATATATAGTGCAGTTTTGTGCAACTAGGGCCTGATCCTAATTCAGTGGGGGTTTTGCCAGTGACTTCAATCAGGGAAGTATCAGCCCCTTAGACCATAGCTATTCTGCTCACTTTCCACTTTTAGGACCCAAAGTGTAATTTACTTGTTCACATATGTAACAACAAGGATGTCACAACATTTGGAACATGTGATTGCATAAGAAACGACAGTGTGCAGGAGTCATGTGGCAAGACAATGTTTTTGAATGAGGACACAATGTGTGGTTACACAAATAACCAGAATCAAATTAAGTCCACCACACTTGAGGCACAAGACATGAACTAAATATGTAGCTGCTCCAGCATGTCATAATTTTTCACTTCTTAAAAGAAGTGTTGAACCTGATGAGGAACAGCTTGCATTGTTTCCCACTGATTTAATTTGTACATTCTGTAATTTACTAGGCTGCAGTAAAAACAGTCATTTTGTGAGGCTATCATAAACTCATTAGATGTGTACTGAGAAAGCTTAATGGCTTACAACCCACAGCTTCGTGCATCCATTTTTACAGAGATCCCTTCCCAACAAGCCTGCTGCATGGTGCACCATGCTGCTGCTGGTACAGTAGTTTTCACACAGGCCCCAGAAAATTAGAGGTATTTGTGAATAACAAGATTAAAGACAGAGCCAACATTTCAGGAGTACTTGGAGTGCTGCTGGGACAGGAAAAATCTTTTGTATTGTTAACCATGGCGAGAATGGTTAGCTGTTAAGTACTGTAGGGCACAGCTAATCAAAAGCTCAAATATCCCACACAAAGGAACAAAACTAATTACTCTCCCTGACCTACTATTGTTTCCTGCCTCAGCCTTCTCTGGACTAATAAAAGGTTTAATTTTAAATTGTGCAAAGAAAATGTCAGTATTGGAAAGAAGTACAGCATGCAATTGCTCTGAGCAGCATCAGGTAAACTACATCATGGTTTTGAACGTAATGGGCCAGAGGAGAATGAAGTGCAAACAAACTCCCGTTTCCTCTCTTTTCCTCCTTCTCTCTCTATTATCCTGTAACACTATAGGACACAACATAAAAAGAAAACTTTACAAAATATGCAGAGCAGATTCTGCTTACAATTCATTGAACTTTGAGGAAGGTCATTTTTGAATATCAAGACAGAGTGATGTAATGAGCCAGACCCTCAGCTGGTATACCTCGGCACAGCTCCATTGACTTCAGTGGAGCCACTCTGAATTGCTAGCTGCTGATGATCGGATCCCATGCCTCTCTCCATCATGCTCTGATAGGGCTCAGCCATGCAAGGTGCTGAGAACTCTGGCCTGGATCCAGAAAAGCCCTTACGTCCCATGCCTCTCTCCATCATGCCCTGATAGGGCTCAGCCATGCAAGGTGCTGAGAACTCTGGCCTGGATCCAGAAAAGCCCTTACGTCTTCCCACTGAAGTCAGTGAGACTACTCATGTGCTTCAAGTTATTCATGTGGCTTGCTAGATTGGGGCCAGAGTTCTCAGTGTTATGTAGGATTGCTCCCCTGCCCATAGCGGGTAAGCTGAAGGATGTTTGTTGAGAATAAGTGAATGGTTACTACAATGCCAACTGTCTGCCTCATCTCCTTCACACACTCCAGTTGATCATAAAAGAGTGTCTCACTATGGGTATATAACTTTAGGAATATCTCCCCGGTGTGGATGATCATCATAAAATCCAACATGTCACTCATTCCTTGTATGTTCCCAGAGGGATATCTCCTAATCGAGGTATAGCGTGTGTATAACATTTTATAATTATGTTATTGTTCCCTGACGGGATAGTTTCCTAGCTGATTGTTGTGTGATAGGTTGATTATTATGAACAGCTGACCACAGAAACTCGGAGAGTGGCTAAAAGAATAACACTTCTTACCTTCTTGTTTGTGGCGCAGTATTGTAAGTGAACTGGGTTGATGACACACAGCATGACCTTGCGCAAGCCCCATAAATCAAAATTTTCAAACATGAGTGACTAACTTAGGCATCTAAACGCATATTTACACACCTAAAAAGTGGCCTGGTTTTCAGAGATGCTAAGAGCCTGCAGTTCCCACTGAAGTCAAGCTGGAGTTGTGGGTGATAAGCACCCACGAAGGTTGTTACTCATGTCTTTATCAAAAGACACAGCACGTTTTTGATGTTATTCTCTGAAGAACTGCTTCCAAAATATAGTGCTTCTGAGAACTATGTTAGCTTTGAAACTGCTGGCACTGCGTAGTCATTTTTTGTTAGAACCATGACCTTCCAGAGGTAATTAATATTCTTCATCTGCAACTGAAAAATAAATGGGTACTATATTAGTGTTTTAGCTGGGAGAATTGACTGCTACTGAGAAAAATGAATACTTGCCCATTTTTAGTCATAACGGATCACATTTCTTAATATGGCTTGACGGATATGTAATCCATTATTGATTTATTTCTGTGACCGTATTTCCTATGAACTGCTGTGAAAATATTCTCTGTAATATAAGGAACAACCTCTTAATTGCCCCATCCAAGGATGGGGATTTTCAAAAGCACTTAATATCTTAAGGAACACAAGTCCCCATTGAAAGTTACATATGCGCTTAAGTGCTTTTCTGAGTTGGGCCTAGACATGATTAAAATTTAAAGGGCTCTTTTGTCAAAATCCTAGAATGTAATTGGCAGTCTTTTAAAACCTTTCCTTGTTACTCTGGAACTATCTGCCTCAGCTAATGTAGAGGGATGTTCATTTGGTTGGTATCAAAGTTTTTGGCCTGGCGTAGCACTTTAACTAATAAACAAAATTGGTCCACCCCAAACAAGTAAAGACTAGATGTCTTTCTAAAAGGTGTGAGCGCTTTGGGCCTGATGCAGAAATTACTGAGTGAGACACTTTGGCCTGTGTTATGCAGGGGATCAGATTAGATGATACGTAGAATGGTCTCCTCTGGCCTTAAACTCTGTGAATCTATTAAAAATCTTTATGCTTTCTCTAGCCACTCCATTTTGTGTGTCTCAGGATGTTTAATGAAATAAAATGTGTGTGACTGTGCGCCTTAGTTCTTATAAATAAGGTAAATGCAATTTAAGAACTTACACACAGATTTTACCGGTGCCAGAAGGGGCATTTTGCCATCTACAACTAATCCTTCATGTTAAAATGCATTTGACCATACTCTGACCCAGGAAAATCTTTGACTAGTCTTTATGCGTGCAATTATCGGGCACACTATGTGCAGCATATTTCAGCAACTAGTTCACACAAAAAAGTGAATTGCAGACACACAAAATTTTTGTGAACTGGACTGTAAAATGTCTGAGGCAGTACTCTCTATCTAACTTGACAGCTGGTATCTGACCAGAAAATAGCGTATTTTCCCTCGAATACTAGTCATCCTGTCACTTTGCATTGCATAAATATAAACAAATATATGGATGAGAAAAAATAACAGGAAAAAAGAAAAGAAAATCTGCCTCTAAAACTTCCAGAATACAGGAACTGTTGTGTCACAATGACATTATGGTGTCTAGAGTCAGGAGTCCATGATCTGTTGCAAAATGTGTCTGCAGTGATAGATGAACTTCTATGCCAATGACCCCAAGACGTTAAACGAACATACTGGCCCCAATTCTGAACCCTTTTATTCATGCAAAATTCTCTTTAGAAGAGATTTTATTTGAGTAAAGACTTCAGGATTGAACTCAATGTGAGCATTCTGAGAAGAAAAAAATAGATGTACTGTAGTATTCTAAATAAAAAATATAAGGAGCTGGAATAATAAACCTGAAAAAAACAAGGCTGTTGAGGTTAAAAATCTACGTCTGGAGCATTAAAAGTGTTTAGGCACTGATTTTCCCAGGCTATGACAACCAGGCTTGTATTAGTTTTGAAATGTAACCCTAGGACAGTACAAGCTGCACTGACACTTTTATTTTAATTTTGTTTATTGAAGTCAGGAGGGACAGTCTTTCCATGGCACCTGTCAGTTACAGCAGTAGAGCTTCAAGGGAGATTATATGGTAGATTTTATCTTCTACATGTAGAGGTGCTTTCCAAAGTAGTATTTTCTTGTAAGCGATCACAGGTAGTCCATCTCTTTGAATTACAGTGGTAAGATGGAGGGTGGATGACAGGCTGAATTAATACAGGGCTCACCAATAATTTGTGTAGAGTGGGAGGTTGTCAGAAAGATACCACTGGTGGGATAGAAAATGCCTGGTGGAGCTTGTTCTGAACTGACATGTAATAGGTAGTTTTCTTAGATATCTCTCTTATAGTTGGGTGCAGTGAGATGGAGACCAGCCTCAAAGGGAATTTGATTTGGATCATCATAATTAGTAATGCTGTTGTGCTGTCAAGATAGCCTTCATGTAAATCATGGGCAGCAAACCGGTTATTACATTTTTTTCAATTTGTTTCCAGCAGCTTTTCTTCATAATTATACAAAGGATGAATCCTGAATGCAAGGTTAAAGGCAATGCTATTTCTGGTATGTTTAGGTTACAAAATGTTTGTTTGAATTATAATTTACGGATGTATCTATTTGTTTGCTGTGTAAAGAGGTGATTAAATAATGTTCTTGGGGATAGTAAGAATATGGGATTTTATTGTTCAAGAAAAGCTGTTGTTTGAAAAATAGCTCCAGTCATAGGTGCTGGAACTATGGGAGCTGGGGGGTGCTGCCGCACCCCCTGGCTTGAAATGGTTTCCAATGGCTCTCAGCACAACCACTATAAATAGTATTCCAGCACCCCTGGCTCCAGTGGAAAGTGGGGGACAGAATGTGAAAACATCCTTCTGGCTCCTGAATTGTACTCTCCCTTGCATTCCTTGTGCACCTAACACTCCTGTCAGCCACCCAATGATCAAGTTCGCCAGTATCTTCCTGTGTAAAACCTACCTCTTTTGTATTCTTTTCACAATTTGATGGTAGACTCTTTTTCTGTGCAACCCCCTACACACAGAGCTCCCTTCCTCTCCTTCTGCAGCATACATCCACCGTCATTCATATCCCTTTGAACAACATGCTTCTTCTAAGAAGCCTTGTCAGTGATCATCCAAAACTGAGAAAGGAGATGAAGATGATAATCAAAATACCCACACAAAGAAACAGACAAGAAAACCCTCAACACTGCTTCAGGGCTGGACTGTTAGCTGATGCTTTGTGTATCTGAACTGTATTGTGTGTTTCTATAGTAATTTCCATACTCCTTGGGACCAGGGTCCATATTTTCTTCATGTTGTTTGCAAAGTGCCATATATACTGAAAGCCTTCAGCAAATACAGTTATTATTTCTGTGGCTTTGTTGTAAGCAAACACTGTCACACGGAGAAATGGAATCCTGCCTCCTCTTACACTGCAACCCCTGCTTGCCAATGTTCCCATCTGTATTCTGCCTCTTATCTTCTCCCAGTTTTCCTTGATACCCACAGAACTTATTCTGCCAACTCTACTGATATCTGAGGATAGATCAATAGGTTTCAATGGGACTATTCTCAGAGCAAGATCTTATTTATATGTGTATGGCTGATAGAAGTGGGCCCAACATTTCCAGCTTCTTGCAGGTGTCCTTGCTGCTGATGCATACCCTTGAACAGGTTTTGCAAAGCGTGTCAATCTCAGCTTCAGGGTGTACTTAGGGAGAGGCAAATTAACTACCAAGCACTAGTCCTATTGCTAAAGGGAAGCATACCAGCAGGCACCAAAGGTCCCAAGAATCCTGAGGATATCAGGGGACTACAACAATCAAAGGAACTGTCCAGATACAATGGGATATTGGTCGTCCCTATCTGAAATATCTTGGGAAAGGGGAGGGAAGAAGCAGAGTTTAAACATCCCATTTGCAGGCGAGGATTCAGGACAATGTGTTACTTGTTAGGATGTTCTTGAAAATACACTCAAGCAGGCCATATATAGTCAACTTCAAAAACATTTATCACACACAAATAATTGCCACCTGAATTTTCAGATTATGTGTACCATGCCCAATTCTTATTCTTCAAGATTGTAAAGGACCAGAATCTGAACTGAAATCTGAATTACGCTGCCAAAAATCTAGGTAAGATGATGTGGTAGGATTTATTTATTTGTCAATTTATGTATGTATTTATTTATTTGTATCCCCTCTGACTATGCACACCATCTCCAACAGATATTTTGTTGAACAGAACATTGATAGTTAAATTGTTCATTGAATGTGTCCTGCCTTTTAATTTGTTTTTAAATGGTGCATAGAAATTGTATTTTTAACAAAAGCAAAATGCATAAAAATATAGCAAAATATCCAGTAACAATTTATTTTAGAGAACATTAAAAGCATGTAACTACTCTCTAATAACCAGCCTTTGAGGCATTTACAGCTAAATTAAAATAATCAGTAGTAGTTAAGTGTGTTTGCTTTGATTAGGTCCCTGGTTTATGAGATTTTAGGCAAAAGTAAACTTTATAATATTGATAATACTGAATTTTATGTTAAATTGATGTCACCTTTGTTATTTGATACAGTAAATAGGGTTTCAAGTTTTTTGCATAGTTAATGACATTTAGGAAAAGTAATAAAAAAAACACCCCTACAACCTTTAATGCAGTCCCTGACACAATGAGCTTACAATCTAACCAGACAAAACAGACAAAATGTGGGATAAAGAAAATATCATTATTTCCATTCCACAGGCTGTAATCCAGCAAAGCATGGAAGTGCATTCTGAACTTTTAAGCACAAGAATAGTTTCATTGATTTTAGAGGATGTGGCATTCCAATTACGGTGACCAGACAGCAAATGTGAAAAATCGAGACGGGTGTGGGAAGTAATAGGAGCCTTTATAAGAAAAAGACCCCAAAATCGGGACTGTCCCTATAAAATTGGGACATCTGGTCACCCTAATTTCAATACATATGAACTTTTGTTAAAATGGACAACCTTAATTCTAACTTGAAGAAGAGCTCTGTGTAGCTCGACAGCCTGTGTCTCTCACCAACAGAAGTTGGTCCGATAAAAGATATCACCTCACCCACCTTGTCTCTCTAATATCCTGGGATCAACATGGCTACAACACTGCATACAACCTTAATTCTGACTGGCAATTGAGTTAGTATAAAACTCCTCCTTCACTTACTCTCCAATCCACAGACTTGTTTAGCTTAAAAAATTGCAACATAACAAAACTCGAGGTGAAATCATAGCCCCAATTGAAATCAATGAAAATCTTCCCATTGACTTCAATGCAGCCAGGAATTCACCCATAGAATGTTTCAAGTTTTTTTTTTTTAAATGAAAGTCATAAAATCAATGACTCCCATGACTTCTGTGAGAAATTTCATCTGTACTGATAAATTGATCCTATGAATTAGAGAAAGGTCCAGTGCAAGCCCCGAGATTCAAATAGCCCTAGATCCTTAATGACATCAGGATCAGAGTTTGAATTTAACCCTGAAGCTGATCTTTACTCTGAATGAGATGTTGTCTCTCCGTGGACCTTATCTTGCCCAGTCATATAAAAATAAAAATGATTAAAAATTATGTGATAATTAATGACAATAGCTCTGATCTGGTTTTGTTTCTTATCTCTTTGCAACTGCAGTGTGGCTCTGCTTCCCTTAAGATAGATCTACTTTAGTCTGGCTTCTCTCGGGGCAACTTTCATCTGCTGTAATTCATCACAGAACCGCTACCCTTCTTACATGCTGGACCAGTGTAAACCTAGCTTATGATAAAAGCTACCCTTCTTACATGCTGCTACCCGTTTTACATGCTGGACCAATGCAAACGTAGCATATGATAAATCTCTACTAGTTGTCAGTGTTTTGAAGGACTCTGTCTTCTTCTAGCTCATGGTACATTGCAGTGATTTGTTTGAGTAACAACAAATTGTCCATAGACACAAACTACAAAGCACACGCAAAAGGAAGCTGTTCACAAATATTTTAATTAGAATTAACAATACTGCTCCTTAAGAAAACAGCAACTGCTTCAGTTTTTGTGAGGAACGTGGTGGGCAGGGGCAAGACCATGTCTATTTGCTGGAATCTATTTGCTGAAATCTCCCATTACTCCCCCAGACATACACACTCTGAGGAAAGGGATAGGTTTAACAGCATCTGTGGAAACTACTGTAGCCTGTGTTTGCCGTAACAACTGTGGAGCACCTCACTATCCCATTGTGGCCTGAAATGAGGATTCTGTTCTTGCCTGGCTGCTGCAATGTCTCCCCACATCACTGGTGCCAATCCCATTTGTTCAGACTTGATGCAGAGACCAAGATTTGGCTCTTTGCTGGGCTAGTATATTAGCAGCTTTGGGTGTGGAAATCTGCAAAGATGCTAAAATGCAAAATTTAAGATTGCATCAGGGTGTTGTTTTATCTGGATTACCATCTGGCTTTAACTATCTTCTAGAGTTACCACCATAAGCTTACACAAATAAGTGCATGTAAGTGGTTTATGGAAAAACAGATGCCAAATCTCTGAGTTCACCACTTTTTAAATCTTTGCATTGTGATATCTAAGAACAACTTTTCTTTCTCTTCTTCTGCATGAACAATATTACTTCTTGCAACAGATTTTTTTTAAATTCAAAATGCAACTCTTTGATAACAATTAAATGACCATTTTCTGCTTCTTTGTATTCTCTTCATTTATAAGTATGGCAGGGTTCCATTTTTGCTGAGACTTTTAAGTTTTATTAATTGCTCTAGTTGTCTCTTGGGGACCAGGTTTCCCATCGGTCTAAACCTATCAGACTATTTAGTCTATTAAAGACATTCTTACAAAATAAAATTTTCAGAGTTCACTTGCCATATTAACTTTTTGTAAAATGAACTGTACTTCTATGAGAAATATACCTCTCAGAATAGTATAAGTAAAACCATATCAAGATATTGGCTAGTTTTGATCTCATCTGCTGCATGACTCAGGGAGGATGAAAGAAGATGAAAAACAACTACATTCAAAACTGAAGGGGAGCCAAAGCAGTATCATCCAACCTCAAACTCTTTAAGTAAGCAGATGCTCCCCCCTGGGACCATTGTGTGGTAGATGGTCTGAAGGCTGTTGGGGGAGGATATGTCCAGTTGAAGGGGCTTGGCTGGGTTACACATATCTACACAGTAGAGAAATCCATCAGTGGGTGTTTATGAAACTTTTAGCAGTTCTGAACACAGCTGATCCTTTACCAGGTCAGATAATTAAGGATCATTGTGGACAGGCTCCTCAACATCATTAAAGAGACAATTTACACTAGAAACTGTGTGTGCCAAGTGAAAGGGTTGCAAGAAGAAAGAGATGCTAGTCATCCTTCTGTTTTACACCCAAATGAAACAGCTTGGGAAAGAGGATCTGAATGCAAAACGAAATAATTGATTACCAAATTGCTTTGTAAAGTTTGTAAAGTAATATCTACAGAAACTTCACCCTTACTACAGGAGCAGTGCTTCCAAAAGAGTATCACTGATTTATCTGATTAATCCTGCTGGTGCCAGTAGGGCTGCAGAGCTGTGCCTAATGTATTATAATGAATGCCTGGGAATCTAAGTAACTAAAAACACTGGTGTCAGGTAATACTTACCCTCCTTCCCCCAGTAATAATAATGACCTGGCCCATGGGTTGTAGATTGTAAAAATTATATGTGATATCTCAGAGAAAGGCTGAATTAATTCCCAGAACATTTTTGGAAGGTTATTCTTTCAGACAGACCTTTCAGCCCTACCTTGTACCCCAGTTGCAATGGCCCACTGCAGGAGTTCATAATTTCTGGGGTGTGGGACTGATCAGTCATGCTTCCATCCCCCTCTCCCCCCCCCCTCGCTTCCTCTGTCCCACCCCTGTCCCTGAATGCTGCTGTGGAAGTTGGGCAGAGTTGGCTGCTCGTAACTGTTCCTAGTTGGCTATGGTTCCAGGAGCTGTTCAGGAAGCTGGGAAGTGCAGCAGTGTTTGGTTTTCCCAGGCCATATATCAGGAGATGTGAAGAATGGGTGGAGTGAAGCCAGAGAAATTCCCTCATTGCTTGATATGCCCCCTTTCACCAGTGGAGTGTATGATCACAACTGAGAATTGGGCCCTCTTTGCTTACCATTCTTGGAACACATATATTCATACTCTGCTGGCACACTGCATAAACAATCACTAAAAATACCTAAGCACTAACATACAATACAGCCACTGAAACAAATGTTTACACAAGTCATGCGGTGCTACCAAAGGGGTGAGTGGATTGGCTCCACCCCACTATCCAGCACCAGCTGCCATGTCTGAATCCCTTTGTTCTTTCTTTGTTGTTTCATATAATATGAAATAAAAGTCATCTAGACTTAGCAATACAAGTTTTCTCCTTTGCTACCCAATGATAGTGCCATAATTAATCAAATTATACTATACTTGTTATGCTACATTGTAGCCTTTTGGGAGGGATAGGATGATGTTACTTACAAAGTAAGAAATGAAGAGTTATAACCCCTCCCTAGAAAATGCATAGAAAACAGAAAAAAACATCAGTGTATAGTTTTAGGGTTTGGGGTTCTTTGATTTGTTTTACATTACAAGAATTTACATATTGTGTAACAAAGATATGATCAAACCCTCAGTTTTCAAAATCACAAGAGGAAATAAGAGCATGTGTAATTCTAAACCAGAGAGCTTTCTGTGGGATGAATCATTATTTTTTTTCCTCTGGTGGGTAGGTAAAGAAAAAAAAATCCAGAAACATTAACAAAAGACAGTGTCTGGAAAAAATGCTGGCTATTAGGGGAGGTATGCATGATTTTATAGAGGTTATTGGATGAAAAGCAGAGAAAGTTTGTGTAACTTAGAGAGAGAAATTTAAGTTAGGATCTCTAGAAACTACATAAAAAAGCCATGTAAAATCTAAAGCAGAATGAGAGGCAGAAGGACCTGCAATGGTTTCCTGAAGCTCTTTCTCACTTTCACATGGCTTAATATCCTGCAGAATGTTATCCAGGGTATTTCCACATGAGAGCAAAAGAAATAGTAATCAATGGGGGGAAATGGCAAGATAAAATGCATAAGACAGAAAATTGCTCTAAAAAATCCCCCAGAAAGTAATTTGTTTAACATCAAATGACATTTTCAATCTATATTTTAATTTGTTTTTCTTCTACATCTCAGGCAGTTGGGATGAGGATTATGAAGCTTGCACATACATTTTAAAAATCAACCAAATATTTCTTTTAGGTAAAATTATCCCAAGTGAAGAGGGTCATCACAAGGGTCTTTGTATCATTTTTGCCCATGTCTGCCATTAATGTGAGGATAGTGTGGGGCTTCTGCACTGGGGTAAAATTTCACCATGGGTGGGCATCTACCAGGGGAAAGGGTAGAAAAACCCCTGCCCAGATTCTGAACGTCCAAGCAACCTGATGGTTCCTGGGATTTGAATTATCTTCAACTGCATTTGGTCTCCCACTTCCTCTTACACATTGATCCCAAGTAATTACAGGGGTTACACTAGTTGAACTCAGTAGTGCTACACCAGTTTATACCAGCTGAGAATGTGGCCTATAGCATTTTAGAGTTCCTGCTCATACTTAGTTAAGAAATACTTTTTTCAACAATGTTCTGAATGAGGTTGCACATGACAGCAGCATTTGGACATCTAATTAATCTTCAAATTAAGGTACAAGTACTATCTCAATATATCAACATTTTGTGGCACAAGAGACATCAGATATAATTAAAAGATGGGCGGTATCTAAAAATTAGGGACAGGTAGTAACTTTAATTATTGATGAAACATTCTCTTGAAAAATGTAAAATTCTATTATAAGCTCTTCTTACTTGATTGCAGCTTCTCAGCTTTTTGTCATTTATGCACCCATAAGCAGATGTATTCTGCAATTAGCTAGTTGAAGGTGCTGGTCAAACTGTCCCTAAGTGTAGTGGTTGTAAGTGTGGAGTGGAATCCTGAGGCTCACTTACTATATAGCACAACACATTATCCCTTTGTGAAGGTGCATCACCTTAGGTGGGATTGAGGGAAGAAATCACTCCAATGCTACATCAGCATTTCAGAAGAAGTATCTAAGGGAAGGAATCAGTCTGTTGTATTAATAGTCTAGAGTGGAGAGTTCTCTTGCAAATTTATTTTATCATTTTGATGGAGGAAAATCTCCTCCACTCTATTTAGGTTTGGCAAAATTTGATTTTTTTTAATAGCTTTGACTGATAATGCTGCTGATTATTTTTAAAAATCTCTATCAGTTTAAATGTTCACAGTTGTGGGAAATTATGGGCGGGTTAGACAATGGGGGAGGTCAGACTAATGACAGTAGACATTGAGATTCAAAACCATAAAGCTTTATAACCATCAAAACACACATTGTCAAGCTATGCAAAGTAAATATCCCAAAATCAAACTCTGAGTTCTCAAGCAGCATGTTTCTTACTTTGTCTATTTCTAAATTTCTATTATCAATGTAAATATTTTTTCATCGGTTTGTGTGTACGGTGAAACTGACATTTACCGATAAAATGTAATCCTGCTAAGCCTATCTATATTAACTGTATATATAAAAACATGTATACTTTTCCAATTTGTGCCTGCATTCTGAGAATCCTTTAAACACTGCTGGGGATTCTGGCTTATTCTGTATCCTAATTTGAGAGCTGTAGTCCCATACTCTTCTAATGGCATTTCATGAGACACACAGCACAATGACAGAGCTGTACCAACTGTATTCTTAAACTGACAACCAGTGTTGAAAAAGGGAGGTTGAAAGAGAGTCAACACATTTCCTTGCAGCCAGATAATCCTTGTTAAATCTCCTATAGTTTATTCTATAGGATACTGATCCAATTTACAACATGTACACTCACAAGCTTATGGAGCTTACAGAATTTTTCTGTATTTTCAATTTGCACCTTGAAAGCAAGGTGCAAAGCTCAAATTTATGACTCTGTATTTAAGCTTCTTTCTGATTATTCATGTGTTAGTGAAATTCTCCTTTGGTCCGCAAAACCAGCAAAAGATCCTCCTCCCTGTTTAAAACCCACAGGGACACTACCAGTGCAGCAGCCATCTGAGGCTGCTTGTACACCCCTGAACACAGTGGAAGGGGTCCCACACCAGGTGAGGGGTGGTCCAAGGATCTACATTTACATGTGTAATCAATGGGAATTAGATGTAATAATGGTAATTAAAATGAATGGGACTTTAGTGCTCAACCGCAACAGAGAACTCGGGAAATCTCATCCATAATGCCAATGTATTATGTAGAAACATCCTATCAGGTACCAACCCAAAAGTGTAACTGCTAATCCTAGTAAAATAATGGAACAAATATCAAGGGAAAATAAAAATAATGAAACATTGAAAGGACATTTGAAGCTTAGTCAATAGGCAGGATGGATTATAAAATATACATCTTGATGGATGTATGATTCTATTTTTGTACAGAATTACAAAGTGAACGGACCAATGGAATGGGGAGATACAATGTACCTGGATTTTAGCAAAGCATTTGTTAGAGACTCAAAAATATTAAATGAAAATGTTATATAGATTGGTTGGGAGAGAAAATCTGTCACAAAGGCTGAAAAGTGGCTAAAAGACCATAAATAAAGAGTAATGTTAAATGGCAATGTTTTGAAAAGCCTAGTGGGGAACCACAGGGAGTGGTGTTAGCCTGAGGTTATTTACCATCTTTGTATAAGACTGAGAACAAACTACTCATGAAATTCACATATAAAAATGTAATTGTGAGAAATGTGAATACCTGGGAGGACAGAAAGATAGTACAAAAGGACCTAGAAAAATTAGAAGTACAGGTAGAAGGAAAAAAAACCCATGTGAAATCAAATTGGGCAAAATACATGGTGATATATTTTGGGGGAAATAATTCAAAGCATAGAATATCAGGGTTGGAAGGGACCTCAGGAGGTCATCTAGTCCAACCCCCTGCTCAAAGCAGGATCAATCCCCAACTAAATCATCCCAGCCAGGGCTTCGTCAAGGCTGCCCTTAAAAACCTCTAAGGAAGGAGATTCCACCACCTCTCTAGATAACCCATTCCAGTGCTTCACCACCCTCCTAGTGAAAAGGTTTTTCCTAATACCCAACCTAAACCTCCTCCACTGCAACTTGAGACCATTACTCCTTGTTCTGTCATCAGGTATCACTGAGAACAGTCTCCATCCTCTTTGGAACCCTCTTTCAGATAGTTGAAAGCAGCTATCAAATCCCCCCCTCATTCTTCTCTTCTGCAGATTAAACAATCCCAGTTCCCTAAGTCATGTGCTGCAGCCCTCTAATCATTTTTGTTGCCCTCCACTGGACCCTTTCCAATTTTTCCACATCCTTCTTGTAGTGTGAGGTCCAAAACTGGACACAGTACTCCAGATGAGGCCTCACCAATGTCGAATAGAGGGGAATGATCACATCCCTCGATCTGCTGGCAATGCCCCTATTTATACAGCCCAAAATGTCGTTAGCCTTCTTGGCAACAAGGGCATACTGTTGACTCATATCCAGCTTCTCGTCCACTGTAACCCCTAGGTCCTTTTCTGCAGAACTGCTTCCTAGCCATTCGGTCCGTAGTCTGTAGCAGTGCATGGGATTCTTCTGTCCTAAGTGCAGGACTCTGCACTTGTCCTTGATGAGGGAAGGAAATCTGGGAAGAAATAATGGGAAAAGAAACCTATAAGAGTCACCTGTAGACAGCAGATTATTCATGAATTTGCAAAGTGAGACCAAAAAAAAAAAAACAGTGCAATTTTGGGCTGCATGCACAAAAGTATCATGTTGTAGAGAAAAGAAGGTACTGTATCTATTTCTCTATATTTCTTGTGTCATTCGACTTAGAATATTACATACAATTTTAGGCAGCAAGAAAGACAGATGTTAAGAAACTGGAGGGAGCTTTAGAGAACAGCAACAAAAATGATCAGTGGGCTGGGGGGATGGAATTACTCAGAAGAATTAACATATTTAAAGGACCACTGACATTTTGAAATCTCATCAGTTTCAAAAAAAGAATTTAAAGTAGATTCAGGTAATATAATGCCTGTCCCTAAGTCCTCCGTGCCAAATAAAATGTTTTTCTCTAACATCTTTCAGTTATAGTAACCACAGTTTATTTGTAGCAATAGTAAAAAAATAAATAAAAATCAGACAGACCTGTGATTTTTTTTTAAATTGATGCTGTCTCTTTACATAGGTGTAACTCAGTTAAGCCATGCTTATGAGTGGAGATGAAGCTACAAATATATGCACTATAATTCTAAGGGGAGTGGAGAAGGAATTATTTAATGACAAGAAGGCATAATTAAAAATAGTGGCATGAAATTAAGAAAAGACCATTTCATCTGAATATCAGGAAAGACTTCTAACACTTTGCATGGTGACAGGTTTCAGACATTTGGGCATAAGATTTCGTGGGTTAAAACCCACTTCATCGGATGCGTGGAGTGGAAAATACAGAGATAGGTATAAATACACAGCACATGAAAAAATGGGAGTTGCCTTACCAAGTGAGAGGTCAGTGCTAACGAGCCAATTCAGTTAAGGTGGAAGTGGGCTATTGTGAACAGTTGATAAGAAGAGGTGAATACCAAGGGAGGAAAAATCACTTTTGTAGTTCTAATAAGGCCAATGAAATCAAGATGGCCCATTTCAAATAGTTGATGAGAAGGTGTGAGTATCAATAGGGTGGAATTAGTTTTTGTAGTGACCCATTAAGTGACCCATTCTAACACGGTGATCCATTAAAGTGTGGGACAGTCAGACAATGGAAAAGGTGGAAGTCCTACTACCAGGGACTTTTAAAACTAGACTGAAGAAAATACTAAAATATACACTATAAGGAACAATCCTGTATTGACAGGGAGGACGACAGAATGATTTAGTAAGTCTTTTCCACTTGTAACTGCTATGATTTTTTTAAGCTCTGGTACTGTATGTACACCGGTACTTTGAAATAGATCTTCATAAAACCCTGATTTCTCCCTCCCTCTCTCCCTCTCCCCACACCCATACGCATGCGTGCGCGCGCACACACACGCGCACAGAGTATATATGTGCATGCTTAGTATGTACAATGAAGATAAGATTTTCCAAGTCATCTAGGGACTTTAGACATGTCTTTCTCCCATTAACAGTAATAAATATTATGAATCTAAATCCAGATGGCTTAGAAAATTTCACACCGTATATATAGTCTGAGAACAAAAAATGTTGCTAAATTTGAGTTAAAGTTGCTAGAGTGTATAAACTGTGAACCATAACCATAATGTCTGTTAGTCTATAAGGTGCCACAGGATTCTTTGCTGCTTTTGTGAACCATAAGGAAATAAGAAGTTGTCATTATTCAATACTTTGTCTATTGATCATTTATCAGTTCCCCTGCTCAGCTTCAGCAACCTTCCTTTCCTCACTCACAGTGAATTCCCATCCTGAATGCTGAATGTTTGAATAGTGTTTGAAGATGTTTATTGGTTACATGTTCATGTGTTTTATTATTAATACCTACAGGGGTAGTGTTGCATTTATGAATTACTTTTCACGTAGGTCTGTATGTATTTTTTGTATTCATGTGTGTAAGGGAGGCATGCATTTAGATTGTGAATGATGACTATGGAATATGGTTTTCTGAAATGTTTAGGATGAAATTATGGAAATGGGTGATGGATGTTACTAATGGTTGTTCTAAATTTGGAACTAATTTTCATTTAGAAATTACTAAATTAAAATGTACTTTTATATTTGCTTTCATGTGCTCTAGGATGATCAGAGTTAAGGGTGCTTAGCAAAGGGCCTCCATGGCACTGCTGTCTCGGTACATTGAAAGTCACTGCAACATATTAAGTTATGTCTACACTGCAGAAAAAAGATGTGTTCTTAACTCGGATTAGCTAACTTGGGTTAAAATAACAGTGAAGACACAGCAACTCAGCAGCTGGAATTCACGCCTACAGAGGAACTTGGGGTGCGGGGGAGAGGAACTTGAGCAGCTATCTGAAGTTAAAAGCCAAGTTGCTGTGTCTTCATTGCTAGTTGAACCCAACTTAGTTAACCTGAGTTAAGAATAAATCTTTTATTGCAGTGTAGACCTACACTAAGGAAGCAGTCCAAGCCCCCAGTGCCTCAGTGGAGGCACTGTGCTCCCACACCACTCTTCCTTCTCAGGCCTCTTCTATTCCTGCTAAGTACAAAGAACTGCTAACTCTCTCATGCCCTTCCCCGCAAACTTACTCATTCTTCCCGCCCCTTCATCTACCACACTCACCCTTGTTCATTGCTTCCTAGAGCCCATCTCTTCCCTGGCTTTCCAGCCTGCCTTCTTGGCTCGCCAGAGTCTTGTGCTGAGCAGAGATGGTGGGGCAGGCTGGAAGTAGTGGAAAACAAAAGTAACTGACAGTTCTGAACAATTCCATTGGCCAATCTTAGTGAACTTGGTTAGGTTATCTTTGATAAAAGGAATCACTTTTTTGTGTTCAATTGGTAGAGTTTAAAAGTGGCCTATATCTCAGATGCTATCAGGGTATTTGTGTCAGATTTGGAGTTTGTGGGGACTGTGGTTGGCTACCTTAGAGAAACACAGGACAAAACATAATCAAACAGAAAGATAGAGAGAAGGACAATTTCTAAATATTTCCTCTGAAAACATTACTAAAAAAAATCCCTACAAACTTGTATTGTCCCCTGGAGAGGTATTCTGCTAAATTTGGAAACTAAATTCAGTTATTAAACTGTAAAACAGTGCGTTTTAGTCTTGCTTTTGGAGCAAATCTCCACGCATCCTTCACTATAGAATCTCTGCCTATGTTTCTATAATATGTAGTATTCCAAGAGCTTAAGAGAGAACATTATCATACAGGTGCCACAAAGAATCATATTGTAAAAAACATACACATATGATGGAGACTGTGTGTATATACGTGTGTATTGTAGATAGATATAGATATTTATATATTATTGCCCATTTTGTGATATACTTTGTTGCGTCTATATTAAAAACTTTCTGTAAATAATGTTTTCTTTAACATTCACTGACTACTTCTCTGATGTGACACCTTCAAATGTTCTTTCAAAATTTAAACCATAAATGTGGTTTCTCTGACTATTTATCTAATAGTCTTGTAAAGTATTTCCTATGGGCAGCTTGCTTTACACAAGGATCAGGTAAAAGGAGTTGGCAGCCCAGAGTCAAGAATAAACTTTAAAGGGCTTTCTAAAAGTAATGCTAGGAAGGTATTCATTTGACCTTCAGTGACAAAGCTTATGCCTTGCAAATTGATTAATATAGATACAATATCAAATCATTTTTCATACAATTTTTTAATGTTTGTTAAATGCTGGAGCAGTATGTAAACAGAGTATTTGGCATTTTTATTAGGCTGCGGAACTCAGTCATTTCCTTTGCAACAGCATCTCATAAACTATTTTGACAGTCTAATAAACTATAAAAAGCTGTGGTAAAAACTGGCTCTGAATGTTATAACCGTACAAAATGGAAAGAGCAAGAGAAAACATCTATCACTGAGATTATTATCACTGTTGCTATGGCAACCTGGTTGCAATGGCAATATCTCCATGGTTCTGCTGTTTGTTATCATCTTTCTTGATTTTACATCATTGAAATTGTAGTAATTACACTCTGCCTGATGAAAAATGCATGCTGTCATGGCAACTAAGTCAAATATTCTTAATCATTTCACCTCTTCAATCTAAAATGTAATTGTTTGTCAGTAAAATAGGTTATACAGAAGGCTTCTATGGACTTATGATTGCCTTAAGTGTTTTGCAAAAATTGTGCTTTTAGGCTCAAGACCCTAAGCTAAACTAATAGTCCACAATGATAAACAATGACTCATTAAAGTAAGTAATCAGTGCTTATTAATTGCAGAGTAACTGTTCTAGTGTGATAGAATTATGAAATATAAAATATTACTTGAAATCAAATGTGCTAGATTCTTGAGGTAAATTGTCTGTGATTCAAATTCTGTTTTCATTTTATTCTAGCACACTTAATATGTTTTCTCAAGAGTATTCACCTAAAACTTCTAGTATTTTTTGTAATATTCATCAGCTGCCCCTCTTTCCTTACCATACACATTTTTTATATGTCAGACAGAAGGAAGATTTAAAATTTTGAAGAAAATCTAAGAAAGAAGGGTAATAAATATATGGCAATTGTGATCATTATACAACAATTCAAATCTCTTTTCTTTCCCTTAGGTAGTATTGTGTATCGTACAATTTCAAAACAAACTCTGAACCAAATTTTCAAAGGGGCCTCAATCCAGCCTGCATTTTTGGCTCAACAGTCAGTTGTGGGTACATTTTTATTGGTGCAGGTGCAAATGATAGACATCTGAATTCTATCTATCTGCTTTGTCAGTGCAGATGACATTTCCTCCCACAAATCAGGTAGTTTGATGTCTTTATTCTATCGTTTGCAGCTGCAATTGGTAGCACCTTTCATATTCTATACATAATTGATTTCAGGGTCAAACTTAATGAGTTCTTTGGCCCTATTTGTTTGTGTACATAATAAGTATGTTTCAATAAAATTAATCTCTTCCATTTGAAACATAACCAACATTACTGCTATTAATTTATATATATACAGACTCCACTTTGCATTATTTCAAGTCCTTGCTACTGTTCGTGCAGTAGCAGATGGTACTAGTTAAAGTTTCTGCTTGAAGCACTGTTGCCTGTGCCATTGGTATTTTGTATATACCCAGGATTTTCCACCATCTGGGAAACATGGAAGAACATTCCTCGACACTTAGAATCAATTAATTGTATTTTGTACTGGGAATACTAATTTGCATACAGGTGCACAGTCCTGAATTTTTCTACCTAAGTACCTATGTTTTCCACCACTGGAGTAACATAACACCTCTGTGACACAGATTTGTATAGATGAGTAACTGAGGGACAGAGAAATTAAGGCCATGTCTACAATACAGATTTATATTGGTATAACTACATCGCTCAGGGGTGTGAAAAATCCAGTGATGTAGTTATATCTAACTAACCTTCGGTCTAGACAGTGCTATGCTGGTGTGAGGGCTTCTCCTGTCCACATAGCTACTGCCTCTTGGGGAGGTGGACTAAGTATGCTGATGGGAGAAGCTGTCATGTCAGCCCAGAAGCGTCTTCACTTAAGCGCTACAGCAGCATAGCTTCATCGGTGCAGCTGCACTGATGCACCGTTTTAAGTGTAGACCTGTCATAAGCAATCTACCCATGAAGGAAGTCTGTGGAAGAGCCTGGAATTAAACTCAGCTCTCTTGAGTTTCAGGCCAAAGTCTTAACTAAAAGACTGCCCTTCTTCTTATCCTTACTAAGGACCAAATCATGCAGCACTTACTCTAACAAAATTTTAATTGAAGTTACTGAGAGCTTTGTCTGAGTAGGATTCTGCAAATCTGTCAGGGACCATGCATTTCAAAGAGTCCCCATGGCTTCATAAATAGAGTGAAGCCTGGATCCTGCAGATTTCCCTGCAACACAAGGCCACTCCCAACCTCACAGAAACTGTCAATGGTACGCTTTGTCTTCTGATCCAGTAATGAAGGAAACAACTCCCCTTGAAGCTGTGATTCAAGAGCATTGTAAAATGTTACTATTCAGCATGACCCATTCTCCAAACTTTCCCCTGATCCTCAGCATCATCTGGCTGGCTCTCCACAATCTGCTCATTTGGTGGCAATCACAGGAAGTCTGTTTTCTGTTGCAGTTTTGCTGTTGGGGACCAGTAGATCCTGCCCCGGCATCTGAACCCCAAGAAGCTTAGGTAAGGGCAACTATCAAGGCAGAATCTTCTGTTGAAGCTATATCAGAACTCCCTTAAAATACCAAGACTACGCCAATGTTTTTTAAAAGAGCAATGCAGAATCCCTGTCTCTGCACCAAGACTATGACTGCCCAATAGAGCTTCATCCCAGAGCAAAAATACCATTTGGATAAATGTATGCGATGTCAGAACCTGAGCTGAGGATTCATCTGCAAATTGACCTCACCAGCTGGTGCACCAGTCCAGTCTCTTGTCAAGAAAAGAGAGGTCAGTCTCTAGCTCAGCATCGACTACCATGCTTTGAATCAAATAACTATCAGGAATCATCACCCTCCACCCCTGATTCCTGAGCTGCTGGATCATGAGGGGGCTGTCCATATAGTCACTAAGTTAGACCTCTGTGGGGCACACAACTTTGTGTGAATCAAGAAAGAGGATGAGTGGACCTTCTGAACCAAGTATGGCCACTATAAATATCTGGTAATGCCATTTGAGCTAACCAATCCCCCTGGCCACATTCCAACATTTTATAAAGGATGTGTTCTGAGACATATTGGACAGGATGTAGTAGTTTACTTAGAGGACATATTTGTGTTCTTTGACTATCCTGAACAGCATACCGCTCATGTATGAACAGTCTTGTAATTCTTATGGCAGCATAATCCTTATGCCATGCTCAATAAGTGTGCCTTCTCTCAGGCCTAAGTGGAGTTCTTGAGATTTATCTTATCCCCAAAGGGATCCAGGTAGACCTACACATGATCGTGGCCATCCAAGATTCCTGACTGCCCACTTGGTACACGACCACAAAGCTTTCTGTAGTTTGATAATTTTTATCAGATTCATCACAAATTTTTTAAACTAATTGAGCCCCTCACCACTTTTCTCTGGAAAAGTGCCCAATTCCATTGGTCTTCCAAGGCCCAGCATGTGTTTAATCAGCTGAAACTTGTCTTCACCATTCTGCCCTTATTGGCTCACCCAGATGTTATGTAAACCTTCATTGTAGAAGCTGACGCTTCCAATACAGCAAACTGGGGCTGTCCTCTCTCAATGACCTGGTCCCTCACAAGTATTACATCCATCAACTTACTACTCGAGGAAGCTCAACCCCACAGAGCTAAACTCCTGGTGATAAAAAACGCCTCTGCAAAATCGCAGCACTACCTGGAAGCGGATCACCAGCCAGTCCAGGTATTCACTGATCATAAAAATCTGGAGTACCTATAAGGGCAAAAGCCTTAAACCACCAACAGCTTTGGTGCACCCTATTTTTCTCATGACTGGATTTTGTCATCACATACTGCCCCAGAATGAAAAATGGCAAGGTCAGTGCCCTGTCCTGGAGATATAGTACCAACCACAAGGCCCCAGCCAGGAACCAACCCTCATGCTCAAATCCTGTAACTTTTTCAGCACAGCTCTTCATCAGGATGTGCTCACATTGATAAATTGTGCCTCTGTTTCGAGATTGCTGCCTGACAAGCAAGCCATTAGCAACAACCAAATACATGCCTCCTGGGAAGGGAACATGTACATAAGGGACTGTGTCTATGTTCCCCCTGGACCCACAAGAATATTGATCCTGCAACTATGCCATGATTTTCCCCTAGCAGGACACTTGCGGTGCTTTAAGACCTAATGATTAATATTCTGCTCTTTTTTTGTGGCCCCAGAGGTGCCCCAAAATACAGTCATTTGTTGTCTCCTGCAAGACAGTTTCACAAGCCCAGTGGCCTTCAACAGTCCTTAGACAGCCCATCTCAACCCTGGGCAGCCATTGCAGAATTGTAGAATTCTTGGTGTTCAACAAATTTACAACAGTTTTAACGGTTGTGGATCACATTACCAAAATGGCCCACTTCCATCCCCTGCACAGCCCTTCCCTCTGCTGAACATATGGCTGAGCTCTGGATTAGCCATGTAGTCCATCTCTCTGGTCTTTTGGAGAGATGATTGAAGATGATTGGGGATCTCAGTTCACAGCCCGGTTCTGGTGCAAAGCACTGTGCCTGCAGGGGGTCCACATATGTCCTTCCTCTGCTTCCCATCTCCAGTCCAATGGCCAAATGGAAAGGATCAACCAAATCTTCGAGCAGTATCTGTGATGGTACATCAATCATCAGCAGGATGATTGGACCTCATTCCTCCCTTGCGTGGAGTTAGTATGCAACGATGCAGACCATATATCCCTTTTATGCCAATTAGAAGTACCACCCCCAACTCCACCTACAATTATCTGTGCCTCTCTCAACCCAGAGATCAGAGTCCTAGTGCAGTATATTCACTTGGCTTAGGAAGAAGTGAGGGGACACCCTGAAATGCAAAAGCAGACTATAAACATTATGCAGACAAGTATTGACAGCAAGGCCCACCTACACAGTGGACAAATGATGTGCTTCTCCATAGAGCAATGCCATACAAATGTGATCACAAGCTCAACTTTTGGTAGCTTGGTCCTTTTAGGATCCTGTGACAGGTTTAACCCAGTCACTTTTGAACTTCGGTTATCTCACTTTCTGAAGATTCACCTGGTGTTTCATGTATCGCTTTTGAAACCCTATACAGAAAACCCTTTCCCTCACAGTACTGAGCCACCTCCTTCACCAGTACATGTACAGGTCATGAGGAATATGTGGTTCATGAGATCCTGGACTCTAAACGTAAACATGACAGGCTCTGGTCCTGAGAAGTGCAGCTGGGAGCTGTTGGAAAATGTATATGCCCCCATACTTACACAAGCATACCTTAGGAATCATCCCAAAAGACCCGCTCCAGCATCCCATGGAGAATGTCCTTTGAGGAGGTGGTGAGGTCAGGGACTGTGGGTGCCAAACCCCAGTCGACAGATGCCAGTATATTCCAACTTGCCATCCACTGGTTAACAATCACCAGAACTATAATCTCAGCACTCATAGAAGACTCCAGTCCTGGGATCTGATTAGTGGAACCCTAGGAGGTCCTGAAGGTTCCCTGCTTTGATTTAAACCAAACAGAGGAACAGAAAGTTGTCCATGTAACTGCCTCCTTCTACTACCTGTTCCTACTGCCAGATACCCTGATCTCCTGGTATCTGACCCAGCCTGCCTCCTAGCCCATAACTCATGCTCCAACCACTAGATCAGATCTCCCATGTCATGGTCTTGAGAAAATCCTGTTCCAGCCTTCATGTGTATGCTGGACCCACACAGAGTGGAATAAGTGTGGTCCCACTGTGCATGGAACATGTGTCAAGATATAGGGATGCTGCATAGAGGTTTAATTCCCACTGGAATAGAACCCAAATACATGGGGATTCCCTAGATGATGTCCCATGGTGAGGGTGGAGCAGGGAAGAAAATGGAGGTTCAGTAAGTGGATTTGCAGAACCACTGGCTATTGTTCATCCTCAGGCAGTGTGAACTCTCCAGAGAAGTTATTCAGTTCTGACCCCAGTTACTCAGATTAGGAACTGGGGACAAAATTTGTCCCTTAGTAAAGAAAATCCTGCTACTTTAAAATTAAACTGCTCCTTTCCTGTAGAAGAAATTAAAAAATACATATGCCCAATTTCCTCAATAAGGATTCCATGCTGATAAGACACCTTTCCCAGGGAAAGGAAGCAAACAAAAATAATGGAACATACCTAAACCCTAAACCAAAACCATATTGCCCTGTTACATTGATATTTGCCACAGTAGCAAATCATATACAAAATGCTAGCAACAGACTTTAAAGCAAAAATGACATAGATTACTCAATCTGTGAAGCCAACAGTAAAAAACAGCTAAACCTAATAGAGGTAGATTATGGACCACTGAAAATTGTCTTCTTATAGTAGGAGTCACTGTGCTGGAGTTAGAAGAAAAAGTGCTTCTAGATCTTCAAACTGAATATCCTTTTTTAGAGTGATTGTTCTTAGGATTCAATCCCAGACTTGGATGGCTCAAGTTTGCTATTTATTTTTCTTTTCACATTAAAGTCTTTATCAATTTTCTCAGTAGAATTCGCTGTATAGGTCTTATTGTTAACATTAATGTCCATCAATTTTGTGGATGTTGCTCTTTTGTCTTCTAAGGACCCTTGAACAATACAGAGTCAACATGTGGAACTCTTTGCCAGAGGATGTTGTGAAGGCCAAGACTATAACAGGATTAAAAATTCATGGAAGATAGGTCCAGGCTATTAGCCAGGACGGGCAGGGATGGTTTCCCTAGCCTCTGTTTTCCAGAAGCTGGGAATGGGCAACAGGGGATGGATCACTAGATGATTTCCTGTTCTGTTCATTCCCTCTGTAGCATTTGGCATTGGCCACTGTTGGAAGACAGGATATGGGCAAGTGGACCTTTGGTCTGATCCAGTATGGCTGTTCTTATGTTCTTAAGCCTCCCATTCTCAATCTCATCTGGAGTTTTCAAACTCAGTAAAAATGGACATCTTTCCATTGGCTTCAACAGGTTTTGGATCAGGCCATGAAAATGTACCACTTTTCTAAGACAGGATACTGAGCTAAAGGACCGTTAGGCTGATCCTGATCCAGTATGGCAGTTCTTATACTCATCCACATCCCGCTGTGGTCTCATGAAAATCATAAGCAGCTCTAAGGAATGATTTCTAGTTTATTTGTATGACGGGTCACCTCTGCTGCTGCTGCTTCTCTCTCTCTCTCTCTCTCTCTCTCTCTCTCTCTCTCTGTAATTAGTGTGTGTTAACAAAAGTTATTTATGTTTGGTCTAACAGATAGGAAACTCTAGCTTAGAATAAAATTATGATACTTTCCACTTAGGAGATGCAATTAATCATAGCCTGAGGAACAAAATACTGATGAACAAAACATTTATTAAGCCTTTTCTATTTTGTTTGTGTGAGTCTGAGGTCTTACTGACAGGTAAGGCAATCTGACCTGCACTATCAAATAATGTAACATTTCCAGGTTGAGATGGAATTACTGCTAGTGGAAATTTTGCCCAAGGCAATAAAATAAATAAACACATTAATTACATACAGCCTCTTCTCTAAGTATCTCCATTCTCCTATTATTATTATGTATATATTATTTGTATAGCCTAAGATGTTTTGAGTACTTTGCACTAAAGAGATATGATCCCTGCCATGAAAAGCTTACAATATCATTTTAGACCTGAACAATTGAGAAGAGATAACAAATAACAAGGAATCCTGCTCTGAGGAGACATAAATCCCATATTGCTAACCCATAAAGGAATTGGAGAGAGGCAAATAGTGATGTCCCGCAGTACCTGTACTGGTTCAACATATTCATAAACGATCTGGAAAAAGGGGTAAATAGTGAGGTGGCAAAATTTGCAGATGATACAAAACTACTAAAGATAGTTAAGTCCAAAGCAGATTGCGAAGATTTACAAAGGGATCTCACAAAACTGGGTAACTGGGCAACAAAATGGTAGATGAAATTCAGTGTTGATAAATGCAAAGTAATGTGCAGTGGAAAACATAATCCCAACTATATATATAAAATGATGGCGTCTAAATTAGCTGTTACCACTCAAGAAAGATCTTGGAGTCATCATGGATAGTTCTCTGAGAACATTCACTCAATGTGCAGCAGCGGTCAAAAAAGCTAACAGACTATTGGGAATCATCAAGAAAGGGAGAGATATTGCCTCTATATAAATCCATGGTACGCCCACTTCTGGAATACTGTGTGTAGATGTGGTTGCCCCATCTCAAAAAAAGATATATTGGAATTGTAAGGAAAAGTTCAGAAAAGGACAACAAAAATAATTAGGGCTACAGAACAGCTTCCATACGAGGAAAGATTAAAAAGACTGGGACTTTTCATCTTGGAAAAGAGATGTCTAAGAGGGGATATGATAGAGGTCTATAAAATCATGACTGGGGTGGAGAAAGTAAATAGGGAAGTATTATTTATTCTCTCTCATAACACAAGAACCAAATGAAATTAAAGACAGCAAGTTTAAAACAAATAAAAGGAAGTATTTCTTCACACAATGCACACTCAACCAGTGGAACTCCTTTCCAGAAGATGTTGTGAAGGCCAAGACTATAACAGGGTTAAAAAAAGAACTAAATAAATTCATGGAGGTAAGGTCCATCAATGGCTATTAGCCAGGATTGGCAGGGATGGGGTCCCTAGCCTCAGTTTTGCCAGAAGCTGTGAATGGGCAACAGGGGATGGATCACTTGATGATTACCTGTTCTGTTCATTCCCTCTGGGGCACCTGTCATTGGCCACTCTCAGAAGCAGGGCCTGCTCCAGGCACCAGCTCAGCAAGCAGGTGCTTGGGGCAGCCAAGGGGAAGGGGTGGCACATCGGGCTCTTTGGCAGCAATTCAGTGGCGGATCCCTCGGTCCCTCTCAGAGGGAAGGACCTGAAGCCAAATTGCCGCTGAAGAAGAAAGCTACGCGGTGGAGCTGCCGCAGATCACGATCACGGCTTTTTCTTTTCTTTTTTTTTGCCGCTTGGGGCGGCAAAAACCCTGGAGCCGGCCCTGCTCAGAAGACGGGATACTGGGCTAGATGGACCTTTCATCTGACCCAGTATGTCCGTTCTTATGGTTTTATTTATCCTTCAACTGAAGAGAGAGGGGATTTTGCTGTTGGAACAATGCCACTCACCTGTCTCACTGGGAAAGAAACTTGATTAGACATGCAGTATGGTGGTCAGCCCCAGAGTGAGGGAGTGGATGAAGCTAATTCATGGTCAGTTTGAGACACCCCATAGCTCATCACCTAATGCTCAGGGGTGGGCCAAAGATGCTGGAGCCCTTCCCTGCAGTAAATGTTGTGAACTCAACAAGGCCAGCCTAGAAGGTCCAGATTGTCCTCAGGTCAAAGACATTTTCTGTTAACCCAATAGCCAACAGGAGCCGTGGTTTCACAATTGGTGAGGCTTCACCTCTGGGTTTTGGTTCTCACATGATGTGAGCTCCCATTATCTGTCATCCTGAATTTGAGACAGAGCATTGGTAATGCCATTATCTAAACCAGGAATGTGATGTTCACACTAAAGAATATTAAACACAAGGCAATGTGAGTGCAGTACAAATGCTCTCACCAGTCTCATTATCTGAGACAACTTAGCTGACTGTTACTTAACAATATAAACCACAGCCTGATTGTCACACCACAAACAAATCCATTTTTTTTTAAATTCCTCTCCCCTAATAGTGACTGTCACTATTATGAGAAAAAAAAAGTAATATCCCTTCTTCTGCACCGCCCAAATCTCCAGCCACCTCTGAACATACCACTTCCCTTTGAGAATTCCCTCTGAAAGAGGGAATTGATTATGCAATAGGGAGTAGGGGGTGGAGGGCAGGACCAAGCTAATTGCTGGCACCTCCAGCGACTGGTGTCCAGTACAGACAGAGGCTAAAAGAGCCAGCTTTCAGAGGTAAAAGAGACCTCGGATTTCACTGGTGGACCTTGTACCTATGGGAGAAGAGGAGATCTGGAATCTTTACAGACCAAGGTCCCACCTTTGGTACATGCTGTCTCCCTCAAGGGGTGGGGTGAGAGCAGGGGAAAGATGGTGAGAGGATTCAGAAAACAAGCTGAAGTCTAGGAGTAGGGTGAGGAGAATCTACCCTTAAGCCTGGTCTACACTAGGCGTTTAAATCAGTTTTAGGAGCGTAAAACCGATTTAACGCCACAACCGTCCACACTAGGAGGCACCTTATATCGATTTTAATGGCTCTTTAAATCGGTTTCTGTACTCCTGCCCGACGAGAGGAGTAGCGCTAATATCGGGATTAACATATCGGAATAGGGTTAGTGTGGCCGCAAATCGACGGTATTGGCCTCCGGGCGGTATCCCACAGTGCACCAGTGACCGCTCTGGACAGCATTCTGAACTCGGATGCACTGGCCAGGTAGACAGGAAAAGCCCCGCGAACTTTTGAAATTCATTTCCTGCTTCCCCAGCGTGGAGAGCTCATCAGCACAGGTGACCACGCAGAGCTCATCAGCACAGGTAACAATGCAGTCTCCTGAGAATCGAAAAAGAGCCCCAGCATGGACTGCACGGGAGGTACTGGATCTGATCGCTATATGGGGAGAGGATTCAGTGCTAACAGAACTGCGTTCCAAAAGACGAAATGAAAAAGTATTTGAAAGAATTTCTAAGGCTATGACGGATAAAGGCCACAGCAGGGACTCAGTGCAGTGCAGAGTGAAAGTTAAGGAGCTCAGACAAGCCTACCAGAAAACCAAAGAAGCAAACGGAAGGTCCGGGGCAGGTCGAAAAACATGCCGCTTCTATGCTGAGCTGCATGCAATTTTAGGGGGCTGCGCCACAAGTACCCCACCCCTGATCGTGGATTCCGAGGTGGGGGTTGTAATCTCTGCCATGGCTGAGGATTATGCAGACGGGGAAGATGAAGATGAAGAAGAGGAGGAAGACCTAGCAGAGAGCACACAGCACTCCGTGAGCCCCAGCAGCCAGGAGCTTTTTATCACCCTGACGGAATTACCCTCCTCCCAGCCCTCCCAAGCAACTATCCCAGACAATGACGCCATGGAAGGGACCTCTGGTGAGTGTACCTTTGCAAATAGCAAACATTGTTTTTTAAGCACGCCTTTTTAAATGATTGATTTGCCCTGAGGACTTGGGATGCATTCGCAGACAGTATAGTTACTTAGAAAAGTTTGTTAACATGTCCGGGGATTGAGAGGAAATCCTCCAGGGACATCTCGATGAAGCGCTCCTGTAGGTACTCCAGAAGCCTTTGCAGAAGGTTTCTGGGCAAGGCAGCCTTGTTCCGCCCACCATGGTAGGACACTTTACCACGCCATGCATGTAGCAAGTAATCAGGCATCATTGCGTGGCAAAGCATAGCAGCGTATGGTCCCGGTGACTGCTGGCATTCAAGAAGCATCCGCTCTTTATCTTGTTCTGTTATCCTCAGCAAAGTGATATCGTTCAGGATAACCTGGTTAAAAATCAGGAATTTAAGTAAGGGTGGTGGCCATTTTTCTACTGGGTTCGTGGACTGCAGCAGCTTAAAAAAAAATCTTTCCTGCACGTAACGAAGCGGGGGGAGGGGAGGAGTGAAATGCCGATGATCTTTTTTGTGTTTGGTCACCGGCGATCTTACCCAAGCTACCAGCCACGCAGTGGGTGGGGGGGTGGGAAGGTTGTTGATTAGCAGGGAGCTAGCGTGATATTAGCCATGCGTTGGGGGGGAGGGGTAAATCACTACAGAAGCCGAAAGACAGTGGCTTACCATGGCCGCATGCAAGCTGAATTCTGATGCCCGGACCTGTGTCTGTGAGATCTGTAACTCCAGAGCTGCAAGCACTCACTATTAAGATGAAAAATGTGACCTTGTAGGGAAATCACATGTGCTAGGTGAATAGTGCTGTTCACTGTGAAAGAGTATAACCATTGTTCTGTAAAATGTATCTTTCTAAATATTTATCTCCCTCATGCAGCTGCAAATTTTTCAACCATCCCTCCTCCATCCCAAAGGCTAGCACAGATAAGGCGGAGGAAAAAGAAGACGCGAGATGAGATGTTCTCGGATATTATGGAAGTTACACGCAATGAAAGAGCTCATCTGAATGAGTGGAAGGACGTGGTATCAAATTACAGGAAAGAGGCCAGTGAACATGAGGACAGGAGGGATGAACGTGAGGACAGGAGGGACAACCGAGATGAGAGGTGGCGGCAGGAAGACCGGCAGGAAAATCAGCGGTGGCGGCAGGAAGATCAGCGGTGGCGGGATGCAACTCTGGGGCTGCTGCGTGATCAAACTGACATGCTCCGGCATCTGGTGGAGCTTCAGGAACGGCAGCAGGATCACAGAGTGCCGCTGCAGTCCCTGTATAACCACCCTCAACCCTCACCATGTTCCACATCCTCCTCACCCAGACGTGTAAGAACGCGTGGGAGGAGGCTCCGTGCACCCGCCCACTCCACCCCCGTGGACAGCCCAACCAGAAGGATGTCGTTACTGTGAATTTTTTTTAATGGCCTTCTCCATCCCTCCTATCCTCCTCCCAAACCACACCCTTACTTCTCTCCCTCTTTTTATAATGAATCAATAAAGAATTCATGCTTTTTAAATGAGAGTGACTTTATTTGCATAAGTAAGCTGTACTCGAAGGTGGAGGGGGAGTTGCTTACAGGGACTGAGTCAATCAAGGGGGTTGGGTGTTCATCAACAAACACAGCAGTCACACTGTACCCTGGACATTGATGAAGCTCGTTTTCAAAGCTTCTCTGATGTGCACCGCTTCCTGGTGTGCTCTTCTAATCTCCCTGGTGTCTGGCTGCGCGTAATCAGTGGCCAGGTGATTTGCCTCAGCCTCCCACCCCACCATAAAGGTCTCCCCCTTACTCTCACAGAGATTGTGGAGAATACAGCAAGCAGCAATAACATAGGGGACATTGGTTTGGCTGAGGTCTGAGCGAGTCAGTAATGTCCGCCAGCGTGCCTTTAAACGGCCAAATGCACATTCCACCACCATTCTGCACTTGCTCAGCCTGTAATTGAACAGATCCTGACCACTGTCCAGGCTGCCTGTGTATGGCTTCATGAGCCATGGCATCAAGGGGTAGGCTGGGTCCCCCAGGATAACGACAGGCATTTCAACATCCCCAAATGTTATTTTCTGGTCTGGGAAGTAATTCCCTTGCTGCATCCATTTAAACAGAGTAGTGCTTCTGAAGACGCGAGCGTCATGAACCCTCCCTGGCCATCCCACGTGGATGTTTGTGAAACGTCCCTTGTGATCCACCAGTGCTTGCAGCACCAGTGAAAAAGTACCCCTTCCGGTTTACATACTGGGTGCCCTGGCGCTGTGGTGCCAAGATAGGGATATGGGTTCCATCTATCGCCCCCCCCACAGTTAGGGAATCCCAGTGCAGCAAAGCCATCCACTATGGCCTGCACGTTTCCCAGAGTCACAACCTTTCGTAGCAGCAGCTTAGTGATTGCTTTGGCTACTTGCATCACAGCAGCCCCCACAGTAGATTTTCCAACTCCAAATTGATTCCCAACTGACCGGTAGCTGTCTGGCGTTGCAAGCTTCCACAGGGCTATCGCCACTCGCTTCTCTACTGTGAGGGCTGCTCTCATCTTGGTATTCTGGCATTTCAGGGCAGGGGCAAGCAAGTCACAAAGTTCCATGAAAGTGCCCTTACGCATGCGAAAGTTTCGCAGCCACTGGGAATCGTCCCACACCTGCAACACAATGCGGTCCCACCAGTCAGTGCTTGTTTCCCGGCCCCAAAATCGGCGTTCAATGGATAGAATCTGCCCCATTACCATCAGGATCTCCAAAGCGCAGGGGCCCGCGGTTTGAGAGAATTCTGTGTCTACGTCCTCATCACTGTCATCGCCGCGCTGCCGTATCCGCCTCCTCCTCGCCTCGGATTGAAGGTCCTGGTTCACCATAGACTGCACGAGAGTGCGCGAGGTGTTTAAAACATTCACGATTGCGGTATTGAGCTGAGCAGGGTCCATGCTTGCTGTGCTATGGCGTCTGCACAGTTCACCAAGCAAAAAAGGCGCGAAACGGTTGTCTGCTTCTCAGGGAGGGAGGGGTGAGGCTGTACCCAGAACCACCCGCGACAATGATTTTTTCCCCATCAGGCACTGGGATCTCAACCCGGAAATGCCAAGGGGCGGGGGAGGCTGCGGGAACTATGGGATAGCTACGGAATAGCTACCCACAGTGCAATGCTCCAGAAATCGACGCTAGCCTCGGACCGTGGACGCACACCACCGATTTAATGTGTTTAGTGTGGCCGCGCACACTCGATTTTATACAATCTGTTTTGTTAAACCGGTTTATGTAAATTCGGAATAATCCCGTAGTGTAGACGTACCCTATGTTGCAAATTATATGGCGGGAGCCTTATAATGGTGGACTGGACCTACTTAAATGCCAGATATGTGAGATGAAGGAAGCAGTGTTATATTAATAAAGTTGAGATCTGACACTTAAATCTATCCCTGCATCTGTCTGCATTTGCTATATGTCATGCAAGAAGATCAAACTTTGCCATCTAGTTCGTGTCAATGTTGTGCAATTATGAAGTCTTAGGTGGTCAAGGATTTGTCACAGTCATTGAGAAAGAAAAATGTCTGCAAAGCCCATGTACACTAGGTAAATAAAGTACGCAGGAAGGGTACACGCACATCTAGATGGTTCCATGGAAATCTGCTTGGTAAATAAACCTGCTTATTATTATAAATACTGAGGCTGATGTATTGTTTAGCATCTTTAGTGTAACTCTTTCAATTAATAATGCTTCCACTTGCTTTCCTAATTCCTCCCTCCTTTCTCATTTTCACTGACTTCTAGTCTCCCAACGATAAGGCAACAGGGAAGGTTTTGCTAGCACGATCAAATTTACTAAAACTAAGTATCACCAGTTACTTCCAAGCTGCTCAACTTTTCATTCTCCTGTAGAATGAATTTAAGTATCATGGCTGGTTGCGAAGTTCTAGATCATGGCAAATACTTTCATGGACCAAAAAGGCTCTATTAGAGTCTAAACTAGGGGTCCCAGAGATGCTTAAAGTCATTGGAACTACTCATGTGCTTACATTGCAGGATTGGAGCCCATAGCATCCAGGCTAAACAAAAAAAGAACAAATTAAAAATAATTACAGAGGAAATCAGTCCTTGACCTTTACCACAGTAAATGGAAATGATTCAACATTTCTGATGTTCATATGACCAGGCTGATTCTATAAACCAGTCTGCTGGAATATATTTTTACAGGCATGTTTAATGCCTGTATTTTTCTCCAGCAATTTCATGGTATTATTTCTACTGCTGGTTTTGGTGTTCTGTTATTGATTCTGATTTTCTATTTATAATACAAAAGATAGAAACAAAAATACTGAAGTATATTTAAAAAATGCAAAAAGCGGTTAGACTCTGTCCCTCAGAATTACTTTATGGTTGCTAATGAATTGCACAAGATAATTTTTCTTTAAAGTAAATACTGTTTTGCAGAGGTTCAGATACAGAATCTGAAATATTCCAGTTCCTCATGATCTGCTCAAGAAGTTGATATCACATAGATAGGGAAAGAGGAGTGGTTTCTCTTTTGTGAATTTAAAGTTCTATATTAAATATTTCCCAAATTCCCTGAGGCAGAAATACTATTGATGTGTAGAAACATGAGAAAGCTCTTACATGTCATCTTGGCACGGATAGGCCTTTTTCTTTATAATGAGACTTTGCAATGTGAATTTCTGTTCCTTGTCTTAAAACTTTCCCACAGATAGCCTAAGGCTGGGACTAATAAGTCTTTTAATAAAGTATGTGCTTTGGTAATATGGACCCAGAACAGAAATTTAGTCAAAGATGCCTGAAGAGAGACACTATTCTTTATTTCTTCCTTTCTGGATTTAATATAATCTTATTTTAATAACTGCCAAACCAGTCCAATGGGCTGGGTTCACCACTTGGGTTCCCGTTGTAGAAGCTGTGGGCCAATAGTGGTGGAAAATGTGCCACAGTAGTGTTGGCTCAGGAAGGGAGGGTCCAAACCATGTAAGATATGTGCTGATCCTATGGATCCTCAACTGGAATCTAAAGCTGCCATTCCCAGGCAGAATTCCTTGTGGGAAACTAATGGTGGTACTTCCTTCTACACTCCCCAGGAGTGAATACTGCTCCAGCACAGTTGCCCCTGCAGATGTACATGTCTGCAGCTTGCAATCAACTGACTTGCTGGAATGAATGTGGCCCAACATCATAATCTTAATTATAGAATTAAGCAAGGTTTGACTCTGTCGTCAGTGGGCCCCACTGAATGGCTTCTTAAGGGCTTCAGTTTTACTGGAACTAGCCCTATCTCATAATATTTTGGTTGGGATATAAACCCTCAACTATTGAGGCTTAAGCCCACCTCTAATTATTGGGGCCTAAGAGGAAGCCCTCACTGGGACAGGTGATTCCATAAGTGCCTATTGCAGGGTTTTTCCTCTGAAGCACCTGGCACTGGTCACTGTCGGAGACTGAATACTGCTCTAGAATGACAAAGAGTCTGATGTAGTGTGGAGATTCCCATGTGTCCTCTCTGGCAGTTGAGAAGCCAATGATTGTAACAGCATGGAGAGTAAACTAGTGGTGGCCCCACTGAATGGGACGATTTGGTGTACACTGGCAAGGCAGTCTGTGGCAGATTTCACAGTCATTACTTAAGGGGAAGTTGTTGTGGGCTAGAGATGGACTTTAGTTTCTTGTGCTGTTGGCCTGCCCCTTTCATAAGTATTAGATTTTCTCCAGAAATATGGAACAAGTTGTTCAAAAATTAGGAGCCCAAAGTAGGTTTTTCAATCTAAATAAGTAACCTGATTTTCAAATGTGCTTAATCTCCCAGCAGCTTCCATTAGGATCAGAAGAAGCTGCTGAGTGCTCCGCAGTTTTTCCAGATAAATTACTTATTTAGTTACTTAGAATCCTGGCCAGAATCACTTGTCCTCATGCATATTCCCCTGCTTCCATTTCCATTTCCAGCTTGATTCATGCCATCTGACTCAGGGGAATGCAATTTCTATCCCCTGGACCCAACAACCCAGGGGACAACCAAGGGGAAATTCACTCCCAAGAGAAATCAAGTGGAGGCACTGCCACCATTCTCCCACAGGAGTTCCTGCATTCATTTACAAATGGGGATCCAAAGGCTCTCTAGTCATGAAGACATGCACTGAATTAGCTCATCTCCTAAGGGCCCTTGTCCTGGCCTATCTTCAGCCAGCCTCACCTACTTCCTGGATTGCAATGGCTAGCTTCACACCCCGATGGCTAGTTCACACCCACAAGAGGAGAGGCAATTCTTGATTTAGCCCTAAGTGGCTCACAGGATCAGGTCCAAGAGGTGAATATAGCTGGACTGCTTGGTAATAGAGACCATAATATAATTAAATTTAACATCCCTGTGGCGGGGAAAACTCCACAGCAGCCCAACACTATAGCATTTAATTTCAGAAAGGGGAACTACACAAAGATGAGGAGGTTAGTGAAACAGAAATTAAAAGGTACAATACCAAAAGTAAAATCCCTGCCAAGCTGCGTGGAAACTTTTTAAAGACATCATAATAGAGGTTCAACTTAGATGTATACCCCAATTTAAAAAACATAGTGAGAGAACCAAAAAAAGAACCACCGTGGTTAAACAACAAAGTAAAAGAAGCAGTGAGAGGCAAAAAGGCATCTTTTAAAAAGTGGAAGATAAATCCTAATGAGGAAAATAGAAAAGAGCATAAACTCTGGCAAATGAAGTGTAAAAATATAATTAGAAAGATCAAAAAAAGAATTTGAAGAACAGCTAGCCAAAGACTCCAAAAGTAATAGCAACATTTTTTTTAAAATACATCAGAAGCAGAAAGACTGCTAAGCAACCAGTGGGGCCACTGGACAATCGAGATGCTAAAGGAGCACTCAAAGATGGTAAAGCCATTGTGGAGAAACTAAATGAATTCTTTGCATCAGTCTTCATCGTTGAGGATGTGAGGGAGATTCCCAAATCTGAGGCATTCTTTTTGGGTGGCAGATCTGAGGAACTGTCCCAAATTGAGGGGTCATTAGAGGAGGTTTTGGAACAAATTGATAAACTAAACAGTAATAAGTCTCCAGGATCTGATGGTATTCACTCAAGAGTTCTGAAGGAACTCAAATGTGAAATTGCAGGACTACTAACTGTCATCTGTAGCCTATCATTTAAATCAGCTTCTGTACCAAATAACTGGAGGATAGCTAATGTGATGCCAATTTTTAAAAAGGGCTCCAGAGGTGACCCTAGCAACTACAGGCCAGTAAGCCTCACTTCATACCGGGCAAATTGGTTGAAACTATCGTAAAGCACAAAATTGTCAGACACATAGATGAACATAATTTGTTGGGAAATAGTCAACATGATTTTTGTAAAGGGAAATCATGCCTCACCAACCTACTAGAATTCTTTGAGTGGGTCAATAAGCATGCGGACAAAGGAAATCCAGTGGATATAGTGTATTTAGATTTTCAGAAAGCCTTTGACAAGGTTCCTCACCAAAGGCTCTTAAGCAAAATAAGTCATCATAGCATAAGAGAGAAGGTTCTCTCATGGATTGGTAACTGGTTAAAAGATAGGAAACAAAGGGTAGGAATAAATGCTCAATTTTCAGAATGGAGAAAGGTAAATAGTGGTGTCCCCCAGGGATCTGTACTGGGCCCAGTCCTATTTAACATATTCATAAACGATCTGTAAAAAGGAGTAAACAGTGAGGTGGAAAATTTTGCAGATGATACAAAACTACTCAGTCTAGTTAAGTCCTAGGCAGACTATGAAGAGCTACAAAAGGATCTCACAAAACTGGGTGACTGGGCAACAAAATGGCAGATGAAATTTAATGTTGATAATTGCAAAGTAATGCACACTGGAAAACATAATCCTAATTATACATGTACAATGATGGGGTCTAAATTAGTTGTTACCGCTCAAGAAAGAGATCTTGGAGTCATTGTGGATAGTTCTCTGAAATCATCCACTCAGTGTGCAGCAGCAGTCAAAAAAGCAAACAGAATGTTGGGAATCATCAAGAAAGGGATAGATAATAAGACAGAAAATATCATATTGCCTCTATATAAATCCATGCTACGCCCACACCTTGAATACTGCGTGCAGATGTGGTTGTCCCATCTCAAAAAAAATATATTGGAATTGAAAAAGGTTCAGAAAAGGGATACAAAAATTATTAGGGGTATAGAACGGCTTTTGTATGAGGAGAGATGAATAAGACTGGAACTTTTCAGCTTGGAAAAGAGACGACTAAGGGGGGATATGATAGAAGTCTATAAAATCATGAGTGGTATAGAGAAAGTAAATAAGGAAGTGTTAAGTACTCCTTCTCATAATGCAAGAATAAGGGGCCATCAAATGAAATTAATAGGTAGCAGGTTTAAAACAAACACAAGAAAATATTTTTTCACGCAATGCACTGTAAACCCTTGGAACTCCTTGCCAGAAGGTGTTGTGAAGGCCAATAATATAACAGGGTTCAAAAAGGAGCTAGATAGATTCATGGAGGGTAGGTCCATCAATGGCTATTAGCCAGAATGGGCAAGAATGGTGTCCCTAGCCTCTGTTTGCCAGAAGTTGGGGTTGAGTGACAGGGCATGGATCACTTGATGATAACCTGTCTGTTCATTCCCTTTGGGACACCTGCCATTGGCCACTGTCAGAGGACAGGATACTGGGCTTGATGGACCTTTGGTCTGACCCAGTATGGCTGTCCTGATGTTCTTATAGTCTAACATCTCCTTCCTATATTCATCCACAGAATGGAAAAGGTGGCCAGCTTGAGCTGCTGTGTTTCCACTGGGTGGACTTTCTACAACCATGGTAAGCGGCCTAAGTGAATTCCACCAGTGAAAGTGAATTGGACTCCCAGTTTTTAATGCTATCTCCTTTGGCTTTTTTGCAGTAATTAAGCAATATTTAGAAGTCTTTAATGTATTGCTAATTGTCTGGAGTCAGAAGATTGGGGGAAACATGTTATGGTTGTACATTGTAGCCTGCTCACTTATTAGGTGTAGGGACTTCACTCATTTTAGTCCTGCAGTTTCCTGTGCCCTGCACACATTTGGTGTCCCCTCACTTTTAATACTGAAAATTTTACATACATTGGAAATAAGGAATCATGATGCTGAGCTGACAGAGAGGGATGAATCCTTCAGCATTTCAAGTTTCCTGTGCGTTTTATGTCTCTCTCAGTTTGGATCTTTTGGGCCTTTGCATGGTGAGAGGTCTGAGGGTGTGTTCCTGTGTTTGAGACATAGGCATTGTCTACACAGTATGTTAGGGTGCACCAGAGAGGTCTAATTTCAAGTGTGCACTGGACCCTGCTGGTGTGCACTAAAGGTTTCCTAGTTCATGTTAATGTAGTCCCATTTCAAACTGAACCATGTCAATGCACAACAAGGAACTCTTAAGGAGAGCCAGCAGGGTCTACACAGACCAGTTAGCATGCAACACACTGGTGCACACTAGAATTTACACTCCACCTGATGTGGACTAAGGCACTGTGTAGATAAGCCCTTATTTTAACAAAACAGGACTTCCTAACGGACTTAGCATAATGGGATCAGAACACAGAGAGGTACCATATGTAAGGACCCTCTTCAACATGTAGACTTCTCATAGGTAATAATAATGGAATGGCACAGGGTAGTTTCCAATGACTCTCTCTCTAATTGGCAATTAGGTCTAATTAACTTTTAGTTAATATTCAATTATTTCTTTTAACAAATGGAACCCTGATGAGATCACATCTGTTAAAGCCACTTGGTTTGCATCTCCATTTTCCACATATTTCTATAGCTGCATAATGAATGCAGCTTCAGACTGAAGGAAGATCACTATCAGCTGGAATGAAAGTATGCATTTATCTAAAGTTACTATGAGTCCAGAAAACTGAACAGTGCTATGAAAAATAACATTGGTGTATATTCTCCAGGGTTCTGGGAACAAAACTTATAGAGGTCAAACTGGAACCTAAAGCATATTGGGCTGCTTTTGATCTTAGATGGCTTCTTTCAATGAAATAATTTATATTTTTATTTTGTGCCACATGTACAGATTTAAAGGGCCAGATCCTCAGCTGATGTAAAATCATGTAGCTCCAACGAAATCAATGAAGCTATGCTGATTTACAACTGATGAGGATCTGGGCCTGAAATTATAAATTGTAAATGTATTTTTTTCCCTTAAGATCTTGGAACTTAATAGCAAAAGAGACTGGAGTATTCATAGGATCAGGAATTGAGCACAGCAGATTGCATATGCCTTTCATTAGCGAGACATGAGCATGCAAAGAAGCATATTTAAAGACTTAGAACCTTGCAATCCTCTATCTTTACACAAACAGTCTAACTGGTCACCATGGTGCTACTCACATGAGTAGGGACCATTTGCATGAATAAAGATTTGCAGGATTGGGCACACTTTGTCTCCTTATCTTTCCAAGCACTGTCCCTTATCTAGCAGTGCTCTTGATTTCATTCAAACATTTATTTTTGTTTCTTACCTCTTTCACTGCAGCCAAATAGCTGGCTGAGGGTTTTCTCTCTCTTTTTTTCCTATCTGATTTTTTGAGTGTGTGTTTGTGCAACCTCACAGTAAATAGCATGAATGTCATCCATCTGAGATTGTCCCAATTTTAACAGTGCTGATTAAGATAATTTTTCAAATCAGCTTTTGCACCTATGCAATATTAAATAAAAGTGTAACCATTGTTCCTCAGATGTGGATTATGTGACATTATGGCATGCAGAGTAATACCTCTGTATCTGAGGAGAAGTCATAAAGTGAAAACCAGAAAATGAACTTCTGGCTATGACTAATTGTTTATTTCAATGTCAGATTCCACTTTCCTCACAAGAAACCAGAATTCAAAACTTTGGGTAAAGAGAAACAAAAAAGCCCAATGCCTAGTATTTATAATGTTCACAGTGGTGATAATGTTCAAGTAACTAGCAAAATTTTTAAAAGCTACACAGAGCAACTGGATAAAAACATCAACGGTAATTGCTCTTCATGCAAATACTGTTCATTGTGAAAGTTTCTTTTGGCTTAAAAATGGAGTCTCTGAGATTCAAAACTTTTCCACTAAAGTTTTGCAAATCAGGCTTTTCCCCCTTTCAGACTAAACTCTAATCATTTTAGATGATGTAGAAATGAGAATGCTCCTCCCAACAAGCAAAGAAACCCCCAAAGCACAAATCCTGAATCTCTTGTTTCACTTTTATACAAAGGACCCAGTTCTGATCTCACTATAATGCTTAACATTAGTGTGAGTACACTGACTTCAGTGGAATTACTGTACTTACGACTTACAACTGTGAGAGTGAGATGGGAAGGAAACCCACTCAGTTTGCAACTGTGATGTCATACTGTGATGTCACTTACATGAGCTAGGGAAGGCTGGGTTGGGATGGATAGAAGACTTCTACAAGGAAAAACAGCTGATATGGGAAAGAATATTAGTGATCCAGTATGTGGCATTCCACCTGCTGAGTTATTATTAAAATAAAACTTCAAGCCCCAGCGTTATATTCAAGGCACTGTGTTACAGTAGGTAGTCTTTCAGATAAGTCTTAAAACCAAGGTCCTTAAAAACAACTGGTGATCAATAGAGCGAAAATATGAAGAGGCTAGGTGGGAGTTTTAGTATAAATTGGAACCGGTTGGGAGTTTTCTGATGAAATTTTTTTTAGTTGCAAAATGCCATTTTGTCAAAACCAAAACTGTTTGTGGGAAAGGGTTGACTTAGATAAATCTCCTGATTTGAAAGATTTTTGGAAAAAATAATGTTTCTAAATTGTCAAAAGGAAGTTGCTTTTTTTGCTTCAAATAACTTTGTTTTGAAATTCAGATAATGTAAAAGATAGAAATCAAAATGGAATGTTACAAAATTATCAAAACAAAACGTTTCATTTGACCCAATCCTTAATTTTTTTTTCTGGCTTAGCAGTTCGCTAAAATTTCAAAGATTATGATTTTTTTGTCCCCATTTGGTATGGTTAAAAAAATTGGATATCTCTGAAGTTCTCATGAAACAGGAAGCCATTTCCCACCCAGCTGTGTTATAAACAGTTCTTTTCAATGTGGACTTTGCTACACTTATCCATGACTTTATCACCTCAGTCACATATGTCATGTCCTGAAATCACTCAGGAACTGAAGCTGGTGCAGAATGTGGCAGCCCCTTTGCTGAGTTGGCACATCACTCTGGGGGCATATTACATCAGTTCTCTGGGAGCTGTACAGGCTCCCTGTGACTTTTCAGGTGGATTTCAAGGTGTTAATTTTGACCTCTAAAGTCCTAAATAGACTGAGACCTGATTACCTGAGAGATCACGCTTCTCCTTGTGCCATACTTTGCCATAGCGGTAATCAGTGATCAATGAAAGCACTCAAGCTGGAGCTTACTTGCTAACATATAAATATGAGGGAGCCGCTCTATGGAGGCCTCTCAGCTCTGGAATTTGCTTCTCCCTTTCATCTGCCAGAGGCAGGAACTATTAACATTCAGGTTACACTGCAGGGCCCATCTTTTCTGTACATATTTGTGCAGGGGGCAGCTTGATAGGAGAGCTTTCCTATTTCCTGTTAGGAGAAGGCAGGGGCGGCTCTAGGCATTTTGCTGCCCCAAGCACGGCAGGCAGGCTGCCTTCGGCGGGTCCGCCGAAGCCACGGGACCAGTGGACCCTCCTCAGGCAAGCCGACGAAGGCAGCCTGCCAAGCGCCCCCCACGGCTTGCCTCCCCAAGCACGCGCTTGGCGTGCTGATGCCTGGAGCCGCCCCTGGGAGCAGGGGTAAGAAGGTGGTTAGTTATCTAGCTAGGATAGAATGAACAGTAGTCTATTGTTTGTTATATTGGATAATGATATGAGTTTGCTAGTTTTGATTGTTGTAAGTTTTCCAGAGCACAGGTTTCACACCAGGAAATTGAATGGTATCTTGGATGCATTGAAAGAATATGTAAAAGGAGGTCAAGATTTATAAAATGGGTACCTAAAGTGAAGTTTCTGGACTGGGATTTTCAAAGAGGCTAAAGGTAATTAGGTGCCCAGCTCCCAATGAAAGTCACTGGGAGTGCAGCAGCTAGGGCACCTGTATAAAAGGTCTGGTTTTTCAAAAGTGCTGAGCACTCAGTACTTCCCATGAACTCCAAGGGAGCTGTTGGAAAATCAGCACTGTTTGCAATCAGTCCACTTATTTAGGCACCTAAATAAGAACTGACCTTCAATGGGACTTGTGGTACAGAGTTACTGAGGTATTTTGAAAATCCCACCCTAGAAAGCTAATGTTAAGCTCCCATTTTTGGAGTAATATATTATAGTAACTGGGGCCACTCTTTCTGAAATAGAGCTATTTGTACTCTTGTATGGATCAAGTGAAATATCAACCTTTTGGGTAATGGGATAAGAGAAGGACAAGTGCTGTCTATGCTGTGTTCCTCACTATGGTATCTGAACAAAAATTATCTGAACTCTGTAACTAAGAGAAGTTAAAGGAAAATAAGAACTTTCAAAATCTTGTGGTCTTACTATCAGTGGGTGTGTGCGTGGGTGTGTGTGCTCCTGCATGTGAATCTGTGTGTTTAGGGTAGTCCTTTCTACATTAGTTGTGCTAACTTGCATGTGTGTGTGTGTGTATACATATATTTCCAGGCCTTGTCAAAGCACAGGTGCAATGCAAACACAGATATTAAAGTTCCCACAGCTCTACAAACATAGTATTACTATTCTTAGAATTCAATCACGTGCTACCCAAACAATCTGTGTGTCACTGATGTTGTTATATATGTGTTAGAAATCCCATTTGAAAGGTACAGATTACTTCAGTGCCTTTCAAATGCTTTGAAAACCATATGGGATGGGATTTTTAAAATCAGTCAGCATTGACCTAACTCTTCTCCGATTGAATTCAGTGAGAGTTTTACTGTTTACTTCAATGGGACCAAATGTAGGCCAACACTGAATGCTTTTGAAGATTGCATCCTTTATGTTTAAGAGGTTCAGGTTTATCTGTAAAAATGATTGCAGAGGGGCCAATCCTAGATTCTTTCATTTCAGTGGGAGCTTTGTGTGCGCAAGGAATTAAGGATCAGGACCTTACTCTGAAAGACCAGTGTGATAATAAGATTTCATTTGATAATTTGAACCCCTATCTTTCATCAGGATCTATTAGCAAGGACCCCTATATCCATGTGAAATCCTACTGGGAATCTACATTGGCACAGAGGTCTGCATTGGCAGATCTTGATGCAGGCTCAAAACCAGAGATATTAACTACCTTTGTCATATTCTGATTTGAACCTAGTGACATTCAATGATTCTCAGTGCCCAGGCCTCAGATTTGACTTTGTAGATAGTCATAGTAGATATGGTACACTCATAAAGCACACTCAGGCAACTTCCTGGCAAAGTCTGACACAAATCAGGGTAGCCAAAGCCTTCCCTGAAGAGCCTCCAATTGACAATACAGTGTTTGTAATATACAATGAAGTGGCAAACCTTACAAGATCAAGTGGTCTTGAATCTCACAAATACATTCTTGGGTTTTCAGAATTTGCAAAACTAATTCAAATTCATAGATTAATCTAAATCCATAGCCCTGATTCTTCATCGTCCTGCACCAATCATAGTCTTCTATCTTCCTGCTAAGTGAATAACAAATATCTGATTGACTGTCAGTTATGCAAAGGACCCTGTACACCACTCTGGAAGTATAAAAGAATCCTAAAGCAGATTTAAACTACAGTTACACATACTTTAAGTCCCCAGTACACAGGCAGAACTGCATCAAGGGGCTTTTATGTAAATGAGACTGGGGTCCTACCATATGGGTTTTGTAGCATTTTACACTTAGCAGTTGTAACTGGCTACACAAGAATGAGGGCAGTGGAGAATCATGTCCATGATTTTTGAGGGATATTAATTTTTAAATATATATGTTTTAATCTAAAGAACAAACAGCCTCCGTTATGCATCAGGACTAGTACCTCCTACAAAAATTAGGCTCAATCTAATGGCATCCTATGTAGAATATATATGCTGTACTTATTTTTACATAATTTTTTGTTCCCTCCCCAATCACTTCACTCCTGCACAGTCTCTGTATTTGTTTTTCATGATGTTCCAGTTTCACCCTACTTTTTCACTGGTTTTATCCCTCTTCTTTCATTCTTCTTTGTTTTAGACTTTCCTGGAGTAGGTAGAATGTGAACCCAATAACACTGGAGATCAGGTGAAACATTCTAGAATGCTCCAATTCAGCACCCTGCCAGTCCCAACACATTAAGAACTATATTACCTCCTCAGTCCTTTAAAAACCATAGGTGAATTCAGACTGCAAATTACTTAGGACACTGGTAAATGCCTCAGCTTTATCCCAAGTATGATATTTTGGGGCAAGTCCTTCCATATGGACTAGCGTCTGGAATTAACCCACTGCTCACAAGAATCAAGAGCTCTATCAGTCCTGTTCTTCTGTACTAAATCTGGAACATTTCTTTTTAACAAGAATAATATATAATTTGTTGGGGGCAAAATGCTGTATTAGGTCTTTTATCTTGTTTTTTTGACCTAACATACATGCATTTAGCCCCCAGCTTAGCCTTGGGCCAAACCAAGCTAAATGGGCTAACACAGAAAAACCTACAGGTCATTATAACTCCATGCAAGCTTTCTGTGAAATTCGTGATGGTTGAAGGTTTGTCTGTGACCCTAAAATATAAATCAATGCTATGTTACTAGATTTACCTTGGCAACAGAAAGCAAACAGCCTATCATTATTCCAGTATTGAATATTTTTATTTTTGTAAATTATAACTATTATTTTTTCTCTCCACCTTCAGTTCTAAAAATGTGGTTTCACATTTCATTTAATGCTAAATGGTTCATTACATAGAGTAGCAACTTAGTTCTCTTATTATGGTGTTATCTTTCACTTTGTCAAAATATGTCTACTTGATAAGAAATCTGACAGAAGTTGCTTATGATGGGATCACTAACAGCCATCAGTTTCTCTCTAGCAAATGAAACTGTAACCATGGAAACGGCCTTTTTTTGCCAGAATGAAAATGAGACAGCACTCTGCTGCAGCCATTAGTAGAATACACAAATGTCCCTCAAGGCAAACATCTAAAGCAAATGGACTGCAAAGTAAGGAGCACTAATTTCTATTTATTTAGGATTTGTAAACCTAGCAGAGCAAGATATTAACAAAGGAACAAACAAAGGAGGTTAAAAAAAGATGTTTGTGTTTTTCTTTGCATGTACAAAACGCCTTATATTAAATAAATATTTGATTCTGATTTTATATAAGTATAAGCTTCAATAATAGCAACAACACTACACTCATATAACACTGGAATCTGAGAGTCCCTATTACACACCAAGAATAAAAAGGTATTTTAAATTATAAGTAGTTTTTATAATCTCATTTTTGAGAATGGGCATTTTGCTGCAAACTATCAAAAACTCAAAATACAGAATATCCCTTTTCTGATACTTTAATTTTCAAAGAGCCCTTTTCATTCTGATAAGATAAGTAGAGGCTGATAAGGCTATTCTAAAAACTGTCAGCAATCGGCCATAAGCTGTCAAAAACCTTTCAAGTGTCAGATTCTCCTTACTGTCCTCTTTATTCACTACTGCACCCATCTCACTATAAACTACTCACTGAATGCATAGATTCTTTTGACAGATGTGGATTAGGTGAGGGGTCTTAAGCCATCTATGATATAGCTCAATAAGATATATCTTAACTCGTTTTCCTTTTCCCTCCAAACCAAAAATCTTAGTTACTTTGGGAACCAAAGTGTTATGTCTCTTTTTTATTTCTACTTCATTGAATAAACTAAAGATAACATTTTCCAATAAGAGAATTAGTTTGTTAACTAAAATTGTATAGATAATTAATTCATAGCTAGAGATGGGTTGGAATCATAATGTCAATTACTTACAGATACCTTGGGGTGCTCCAAATACCTGTGTGCCTGTAAATATGGCAAAACAACATGCTGAGACAGCCACTTTCAGGGAGCAGTTTCTTACAATGTTAGAAATACCCACCATTGTTCTGATATGCTCCATATAGGTCAGGTTTAAGATATGCTTGTGGTATTATATGGAAAAAATTGCATACCGCCTGCTTGCTGGGTGTAGCTATAAAAATAAGGAATTGGTGACGATCACATAAAAACACTGGCCTTAGGTGGATCCTAAAGCAAAGTGCCCAGACTTCTGTAAACTTGCAATATTTGGCCAATTGTGCTATGTAAGTGGTACTTAAATATGAATTAGATATGTTGCAGGTGTACCATAAAAGTAGTGAGTAATTAATGTGGCACAATGAAGACCATCGCCTAACCATGTGCAGATAAATTATTTGCATAACAGCCTGGCAGATTGCCCCTTAAAATATTTGCACTCAAATCAAAGCACCCATTCAAATAAACATGGGCAAGGGGAGAGCTTTCTTGATTCCCCCCGCCCCTTTGATATTCCCTTCTTTTAAATGAGCTAATCATGGAACTAGTTAGAAATAGTTCAATAATTGCAGGTTAACTTTGCAGACTAAGCTGCTAAAAGCTTTTTCAGACTCAAATAGGTATCTTCCTGATTAGAAATATGTTAAAAACAAACAAACACCAAAAAACCATACAAACAAAAAAACCCACCTTGAATGACTGAAGAAACTGGAAGAAAAATATAGCAATTTTCAACTTTTTTCATGTTTTGCTAATATAACAGGCAGCTCTGCACCCGTGAACTGTATACCTTGTCTCACTACACAACTATGTGAATGAAATGGACACACTGACACAAAATATTTTAAGAAACTCGGCAAATGCTCCACACAAACTGGGTATTCAATAAAAATAGTGGGTTTTTTACCCACGAAAGCTTATGTCCAAAGAAATCTGTTAGTCTTTAAGGTGCACCAGTACTCCTCCTTGTTTTTGTGGATACAGACTAACATAGCTACCCCTCTGATTCAATGGCTGCTAGAAACTGAAGTGCATCAGATTACAATTCTGCCCAGGACAGGCCACTAACAGTGGGGATTCAACAGGGTACTTGCTAGCCCACCATAACATTTGGCATCTCCAGAAAAACAAAATGGGACATGATAGTTAAGGAACACATTCATAGGAGGCTTGAGATCGCCTTGAGAGTATTTTACATGATATTATGTTATATTTTCTCTGAGCTTGCACCTCACACAGTTCATCAAGTTGGTGCTTGTTGTCACTAGAGATTTTTTAACCTAATACTTAGTTGATTGCCATTAATTTGAGGTAGTTATCACATTTGTAAAAACTAGTATGGACTAGTTAGTTCCAGACTACAGACATTTGTAGGTTACCCTAGGCTGATCCCAAGAGTAAACCACAAACATTCATGCAGAGAACAAATAAGTGAAAAGCGTCAAGACTAACCTTTACAAATAAGTCTCTTAAATCAGTGGTTCTCAACCAGGGGTCTGGGATCCCCTGGGGGGCTGTGAGCAGGTTTCAGGGGTCCGCCAAGCCTGGCTGGCATTAGACTCACAGCCTGGGGCCCCAAGCCTCAACACCTGGGGCTGAAGCTGAAGCCTGAGCAACTTAGCTTCACAGTTCCCCCTGTGGCGTGGGGCCCTGGGCAATTGCCCTGCTTCCTACCCCTTAAGGCTGGCCCTGGCTTTTATATGGAGAAAAACTGTTGTTTTGGCACAGGTGGGCCATAGAGGGTTTATAGCAGGTGGGGGGGGGAGGGGAGAAAGGGGGGTCAGAAAGAAAAAGGTTGAGAACCCCTGGCTTAAATTAATTGGCAACCAGTTATCTGGAGGTTAAAAACTCTAGTGTAGACATACACTTGGTGTAGAGGAGAGAGAGGGTTGAGGAAATTCCGGTGCAAAATGTCACCATTTGTGCTGCTAACTTTCACTATGTGCCAAATAATTGAAATTTTACAAAAAGCTGTGTTTCACCCCAAAAGAGCAATAAAGCAAAACCAAGGAACTCAATCAAACTCTGCGACTGGTTAAATGGAGATGATAATACGGTCACAGTTCAAGGCCACTGCCCCTGTACTTCCTCTCAGTGGTTCAGTGAGGCCACCCACTCTCAGGCCTCCAGATCCCTAGTAGTTGTATTTTTTTGGGTGGAAACCCATGTCTACCTCCCTCTTAACCAGGGTATTCCCAGGCTGAACTACCTGCCTACCTTGTGTTATTCTCACCAAAGGACAGACCTGCTTGCTTTCTCTTCAGAGACTGGCAACAGTGTGTAACTGCCCACAGTTAAGCCATCACACAGCTCTTTCTATGCAAGCTTATTTATTCTTTGGGTAAAAGCACTACAGAGAATGCATATTAAAACTAATAAAAGAATCTACACACGTTACCAGAGATCACCCACCCAGCTGAAACACGGGTGCTGGCAGGAGCAGTCCATCAAAACCCCACAAAGGGATCTCTTCTATGGTAACAAGTTCATAACTGCCTCAGCTAAGAACTATCCCCCTCATAAAAAGTTTAGTCCACCCGTTGTACAGGTCAGGGATCTTTGATCTGGAATTTAGAGGAGTAAATAATCAGTAGACAATCGTTTTTTCTTCCTAGGGCATATCTTCAAGAGGCCTCCCAAATACAACCAAGAAAACTCACTTCACACATAGTGTCCCAAAGCGTTCTTTGAAGTTCCTGACATTTACATAAGGCAATTCCCTAGAAAAGATACATACAATCCTACAATAACATATCAACAATTGTATTTTCAATACAATGGACCTGTAACAGAGTCCTCTGAGGGCCAGGTGGCCTTAGTGCATCCAGTTTGCAGTCTCACAACTCCCATCAGGAAGGACCTTCAGTCCAGTTCCTAATCCTTGTATGTGGCTTATCTTCACCTTGGGGTTTTCAGCGTCCTTACCCTTCCCTTGCTAGCAGGGAGGCTGGGGTGGAAATGAGGCTTTTGGCCCTCCTGCAACAAGGACAGTTGGCGGGGAACCTGGGCCCTCCTACTCCACAGGGCTCCAACCCAGGACCCTAGTAGAATGTCCCCGGAGCTGACTTCCTGGGTCATTTCCTACCATCTCTCTCTCCCAATATCTCCATGTCCAATATAAGATAGCAAAAGAAAAAAAATAACAACTAATCCTTCAGCCCCAACCGTGCTCAGCAAGTAGTTATCTTCCTCACAGGGCAGCTTCTTCAGCACCCTTTTTCGAGAGCCCTCAGGGTAGGGCTACCTTCCTCCCCTTTCTGGGCTGAGTTGCTCTCTTTTAAGATTGATCTGCAGACCTGTGGGACAGGTCTATCTGGATGCAGTATTGTCCTTTAACTCCCGAGGGCCCAGTGTGGGATTTGTATGCCCAGTCACAGAAGCTCAAAGATGTTAAGACTAATTCAATAAGGTTTAACTTAAATCAATAAAGTTTATTCAGGATAGTGCAGGAAATTGCCATCTGTTACAAATACTTAAATAGGTTAGTATCCTAAGGGCTGTAATACTTCGGTGTAATTCTGGTTGTTGGGTTTGGTGTGGCAGGAGCAGTCCATCAAAACCCCACAAAGGGGTCTCTTCTATGGTAACAAGTTCATAACTGCCTCAGCTAAGAACTATCCCCTTCATAAAAAGAGGTGGTTGAGTTTTGTTTAGTGGCCTGTGATATTTAGGAGATCAGACTATATTACCTGGTGGTCCCATCTGGCCTTTTAGATTATGATTCTGTTGTGCTGTATTGAGGACTGTGTTGGAATTGCAAGTCATCACTTTGAGAGTGGGGGTGTTTTCTAGTCCTGCTTGTAGGCTAGGGGGCTCTGTAGGGAAGTGTGTGTGAGCTGAGTCTACCAGCAAGATATTTGTCGGCCTCGAGTAAGGTGGGTAAATTGTTACTCTCTGTTTTAGGGAGCAGCCTGCTTTGTCTGTTTCTATTTATATGTTCTGAATTCTAAGGCCTGGTCTACACTGGGTGGGGGGGTCGAACTAAGGTACGCAAGTTCAGCTACGCGAATAGCGTAGCTGAACTCGAACTACCTTAGTTCGAACTACTCACCCGTCCAGACGCCGCGGGATCGAAGTCCGTGGGTCCCCCGTCGACTCCGCCACCGCCATTCGCGCTGGTGGAGTTCCGGAGTTGACAGGAGCGCGTTCAGAGTTCGATATATTGCGTCTAGATGAGACGCGATATATCGAACTCCAAGAAGTCGAACGCTACCCGCCGACCCGGGCGGGTAGTATAGACATAGCCTAAGAAATGAAGTTGTATTACGCTGCATCCTTTCAGCAAGAATACCTGATGGTTTTATCTAACTTCTCTATGTGTATACTATGCAACATAACATCTATAACTATGACTTGCCTTAGAGGAGTTTTGTGAGGTGAAGGTCTTGTCTTCACACAAAAGTGTAGAAGTATATTTAAACAGTCCTAAGCAACATATTTATAGTGATACAAAAACTGGGAATAGACCAGGCCCAAACTAATGATGGGTTGTAAGGTGCTTTCAGATCCTTTGATGGAGGCACTTTAATGAGAACAAAGTGTTATTTAGGGTTGGATTGTGATATTCCTACGCTCATCAAGTAATACCTTACTCCATTCACTTTAATGGGGACAGCATGTGGAGAAAGGTGTTAGTCAATATGAGTCAGGGCATTGCCCTAAGTATCTGGTTGACCTATGTTGTTTGACCTGCCTGGTATCCAAACAAGACCAAGAATCATGAGTTTTTGGAATCATCCTTCAGTACCAACAAAGGGAAAAAGAAGAAAAACATGAGATAAAATCAAATTAATGAGAAGAAGAAAAAGATAATGTTCTTTTTAACTGTGCTGTGCAGTGACTATCTTTCCAGTGAATCCAACTCTTAACCAACCTTGAATCAGTCAGAGTAGACTGCACTTCTCTCTATGACTTGAGTATCAGTGGTGCATGTATAGATGTGACTACCTGGCACAAATGTGTCACCTTCTATATACTGTACTAGGTATACATCCAGGGGCCAATGTTTTGATGAGGAGAGATTAGAAAGAGAGCAGCTGACCTACTGAATTTAAATTTAGCTGTCCTCATTGATGCTGTGGCCAGTTCTGTTCTTCACAAGGTAAATTACAGGAGCAGAAATGTAATCTGGAAGGTTTCTGGATCCATCTTTTGAAAAATGACTCATTCAACACTGGAGTGCACTAAACAGGGTGCAGCAAAACAACTGAGTATCATGTGTACTATGCACTCTTCACTGTTTTGTCAAGTAAGATATTTTATACGTACCTAATGGCCACTGGTGACTTCAATTCTTTCTACAGTGAAGAGCTTGCCCTGAACATATGTTAAAACAGAAATATTCCTTGACTGATATAGAAATCCCACCTCCCACAGAAGAGCTAAGAAAAGGTCCAAGCTACCCACATGCTTGTTAGCATTCAGAAATAGTTCACATTTAACTATTTTCACAGAGCCTGCTGGTGATCCTAGTGATGTCAGCAAGTCTGTTACTATTTAATTTTTCAATCCCATCATTTTCCAAGAATTTTTTTTGTTTCATGAGATGTAGCTGATGTGGAAACTCAAGGAAAGAAGGGATGTGAAAAGTGATGTTTAGAAATGCAGATGATGCCATGGTCTCCAGCACTTTGTTTAAGAGAATATTCCTTTAGTGATTCTTGTCTGCATGATGTATAAGTCCAGTGCCCTTGACAAATGGATCAAACAATGTGACTAATATATTATATACCCCATTTGTGCCTTCGAAACAGCTCATTCTTTCTGGAGTGGAAGGGCACATTAGAAGCTAGGTTTTGTATCATTCTGGGGTGTCTAGCTGTCTCCTTTGGTTTCAAACTCACTTTCAGATTTTCCCAGTCAGAGTTGCAGATATTAAGCTGGGTAAGTGGCAACTCATGGCAAATATCTACATCATATGAATAATTTAAATTGGTGACATTTATTCACTAAATTAGCATAAAGTATTCCAGTTAGTGAAAGTGAGGATAACACCCCCATCTCTAATATTGTGCTCAACAATAGCATAGGCAGATGCTGATGTTTTAGAAGCTTCTTTAATTATCTCTTTAGATACCCCTATGGCTCACCACCATAATAGCTGAACATTATAGAGTTCTAATAACTTGGAACCCACTGGTATGGCTAAAGTTTATTCTGAAATTGTCCCTGAATTTCCTGAGGTTCACAAAATTGATAAATATGTACCACTGTTATATGCCAACCCTGACACATGTTTGTACCACAGTTATTATGCAAGAAGTCATTGATCAGCAAGTGTAAAAAGATTAGTACACAGAATCTGGTTATACCAGAACTGGAAGTCTGAAAGATATCCTAGTGTGACGGAATGCAGGGGATGAATAGATGAGCCTGCACTCCTGATCACTCAGATGTTAATTAGTTCCCCTTGGGAAAGCTGATGGGCGTAATTAAATAATCGAGCTGGCTGGAAGAATGGGATAGGGAGTCATTTACCCTATCAGCCCAATGCTGATAAAGAGGTGTAAAGGAAGTCCCAAGGGTGGAGAGAGGGGTTTAAGGCTAGTTGAGCCCAGTTACATGGAGACTTCAAGGGAGGGAGACCTCTATTCCCCTCAGGTCCTTGGGAGGGGGCCAAAAAGCATGGTGTTGCTGTAAATAGACTGTTGCTTGGGGTTTATTGTGGAAATGGTGGATAGAACTTAAAATAAGTGGGTACTGTGAAGGCACAACCACTGGAGCCCATGCAGTTTCTGGGACAAAGGCAGCAGAGGAGCCTCTCTCCATTACACCTAGTCGCCAATGATCGATATGTAATTAATTCTTTGACTCGTAGTCAGTACACCTGTCGTGTTCTGATCAGGATAACCATCAGCTTGCTTCAAATAAAGATCTGCTCTTCTACTTACAGCTTCATGTGCAGCTTTTTCTTAGAAGAACTGGCAAAAAGGAGTACAGTAACAGAGGTCAGCTCCAGCCATGAACTTTATGAATTGTTTAGTGGCACATTAAAGGGCAGTGTCAATTCACATACAAGTCTGAAATGATCTTATTTCAAGCCTGTACAGAGGGATGATTCCCCGTGTATTTGATTTTCTTGGTCAAGATTTAATTCATTGATGCGTGCCACTCTCACTTTGTACCCACTGTGTAGAAGTTTTCTGGCTTCACTTTTCTATACTCTGTAACAATGTTTTTCAATTTCAGAAGTGCTACTAAGTACTTGGAAATTAATAAATATCAGGAAGAAAACACAGAGATCAGACAGGATTCAGGAACAGTGCTAATGGACAAGCCTCCTCATTCTCAGCCTCTGGTTACCAAGCCCTTTCCCACTGAAACCAATGGTTCCTCTGTAAGCATCATTTCAGAATGCAAATCTCTAGGTGTCTACTCATTGTCCTTTAACATACTGAAATGTGTAGTCAATGGTCTAACAGCTAGTTATAGGATCAAGGTAACAATTGCTAGACTGCTGGCTTCTTTAGCGTCAACACTTTCATACCTCTTGCAGGTTAGAGAGTTACATATTGTCTGTGATTTGTCTGAAAATTGGTTGAAACTATAGTAAAGAACAGAATTAGCAGACATAAAGATGAACATGATATGTTGGGGAAGAATCAACATGGCTTTTGTAAAAGGAAAGCATGCCTCACCAATCTGTTACAATTCTTTGAAGGGGGGTCAACAAACATGTGGACAAGGGTGATCCAGTCGATAAAGTGTACTTGAACTTTCAGAAAGCCTTTGACAAGATCCCTCCCTCTCACAGTGGAGAGAAGTAAATAGCGTTGTCCTCCAATGAACTGTACTGGGACCAGTGCTGTTCAACATATTCATAAATAATCTGAAGAAAGGGTAAACAGTGAAGTGGCAAAGTCTGCAGATGATACAAAATTACTCAGGATAGTTAAGTCCAAACCTGATTGTGAAGAGTTACAAAGGGATCTCACAAAAATGGGCAAGAAAATAGCAGATGAAATCCAATGTTGATAAATGCAAAGTAATTCACATTGGAAAACATAATTCCAACTATGAGTACAATATGATGGAGTCTAAATTAGCTGTTACCATTCAAGAAAGAGAACATGGTGTCATTATGGATAGTTCTCTGAAAACATCCACTCAGGGTGTAGCGGCAGTCAAAAAAGCTAACCGAATTTGTGGACCCATTAGGAAAGGGATAGATAATAAGACAGAAAATATCACAATGCCACCATATAGATCCATGGTATGCCCAACAACTTGAACACTGTGTGCCGTTCTGATTGTCCCATCTTGAAAAAGATAGATTAGAATTGGAAAAAGTACAGAGAAATGCAACAAAAATTATTAGGACTATGGAACAGCTTCCATTTGAGGACAGATTAAAAAGACTGGGACTTTTCATCTTGGAAAAGAGACAACTAAGGGGAAATATGATAAAGGTTTATAAAATCATGAATGGTGTGGGGAAAGTGAATAGAGAAGTGTTATTTACTCCTTCCCATAACACCCAAACTAGGGGTCACCCAATGAAATTAATAGGCAGCAGGTTTAAAACAAACATAAGGAAGTACTTCTTCATACAATGCACAATCAACTTGTGAAACTTGTTGCTCTGGGTTTTCCCTAAACGTCTGACTGCCAGTAGCTGGGACTGTATGACAGGGGATGGATTACTTAATAAATTGCACTGTTCTGTTCACTCCCTCTGAAGCCTCTGGCACTGGCCACTGTTAGGAAGAAGATACTAGGCTAGATGAACCATTGGTCTGACTCAGTGTGGTCATTCTTATGCATGACTTACTAATATGGTTTGCTGAATTTTATGTTTACAATTTTATTGTTGTCTTGCCAATGGTTCCTTACACAAAGTCCTCCTAAAAAGATATACTTCAAGATTCAGATCTTTCCATCCCACTTCTTTCACTTGGGTTGTTCAACAAGACTGAGGGACTGAGGATTCATGTTCATGTTTTCCATGATCCATGTCCTTCTCTGTAACTCAGAGGGAGGGTTGAGGAGCTGGATAGGCTAAACTTCAGTGAGATATCCTTTGTTATCTAGAAAGGAATCAACTGCATTCCTGCTTGTCACTGAAAGTTACTACCACAAAACTCTTTGCTGCTTTTAAAAATAGGATGTAACTGACTAGTATTTTCAGCTTTCAGAGCAAAATTGTGTTTGTCAGGAAATGGTGTGGGAGTATTTTACATATGCAGTGGAGGTGCAAAGTACATAACAAAAATAATAGAGATCACTTGATCGTTGCCTTTTAGGTTCACTCCCTCAGGGGCACCTGGCATTGGCCACTGTCGGTAGACAGATACTGGGCTAGATGGACCTTTGGTCTGACCCGGTACGGCCTTTCTTATGTTCTTATTATGTTAACTCAACAAGAGAATAACAGCTTATCTTTGTTTAAACTATTTATAGAAGTGACAGTCTGGATCTACAGGCACAGCCTTTGGAGAATTGGGAAACCCTTCTTGAGTCGTTTTTAGAAACAGGACATGAATCAAGGTTTAATTTGGTATCTCGGAACCCTTCATCAGTTTTCATGACTGTTTCAGTCATCCATACTGCTTTCAGTTTAGTCAGACTTTGAAGAACAGTTAGGATAGATAATAGATAAGAAATTATGTAGAAGGCTTTTACCATGATGGATCCATTTAGGCACTTAAAATATCTAAGTTTACTTCTCTCCAAGATATCTCAATTTTCTTATGTAATGTTGAAATTACTTCTGTTTGCCTTGATTGCATTTCCATTTGCTTTCACTTCAGGATGTTTGGTTTTATTTTACAGTAAATATTTCACAAACCTGGAGACATTTCTGAATTATCCTCTGGCTCCATCAACAGAAATGCTAAATATAGTCTGCAGCAACAGTTGTCTTCATTAATATAATTTCAAAACAACAAACAGGATGCTCAGTGCATACTTATTTCTGCTATAAGACATCACATTCATAATTAAACTCAAATCCCAACTGAACAAAATACATGGTGTTCAGCAAGGTTATTTATACTATCCTTTTAATTGTTGTTATTCCTCTTTTATTAGGCAGGGAAAAAATAATCACAGTGCATAGCATGACATTTGGGAAGATGTGTGTCTTTCTATAAGCATGTCATGTTGTCACAAACACTGTACACAGAGAAAAGGAGCTTTAGAAGAGCTCTGTTTTTATCACAACTTGCAATATACTTCTGGAATTAATAGACCCACACATGAAATAAAGAGATTCCTCACTGAAGGGCTTGTGGTACATTCTACCAAAAAGTCTCACTATTTTTATACCATGGAAAACTTCTTGGTGCTTTAAAAATGAAGGAGGGGGGAAAAGGAGCTGTTTTTAAAGAGTAGTAAAGAAGATGATGGATTAAAGCAGATACAGACTGTTTACAGTTATATAAGACTATTAGGGACCTTGCTTGTACTGGCTTTTGTAATTTGTTCATGCCCTACTTTATATAATTCAATCCATTGTGAACAAAAACATGAAAAAACAGAATAGTTCACTTTTCACTTTGTCAGCAAATTAAAAAAAGTATAAAAACAAACAGTAGTCATCATATTTGCTGAATATAGAATGGAGTATTTTTCAAATCAAAGGAGTCTGAAAGGAACAGAAGGTTAAGAAGATTTTTTTTTTTACAATGAGCAGATGTGCTTGTTACTGTTGATGGACAAGCTTATCCATTTACATCAATTAATATCAACAGCAAGCACATCAATATAGAAGCTTGTCCTGACGCCTTGATTTTTTCCCATCTGACAGGTAATAGTAGGGCTGGGAAAATGTCACAACAATTTAGTCATGCCTCACTGGCTTTAACTAGTTCAGTGACAATGGGAATGCATCATGCTAAGATTTCTTATGATTCATAATGGTACTGCATTAGTTGGCTATTGCAGAGGATTTAAACCAGTCTTTGTCAATTAAGGGTTTAAGGTCAAATCCTCTTTATGGTTTTTTTCATTTGTGCATTAAGTAAAAGCAAGTTAAAATATTTATGAATGGCACTAAAATGTGGAAAGTTTCCTTTGGAATCTGTCTTTTCATATTGAGTCATAACTGAAACCAACTATGTTTGACAAAGAGAGGCTATTTCATCACATGGGCTGGCTTATCCCACCCCTTTTTTAACCGTCTTAGTTACCATCTACTAGATTTTGGCTGAGAAACTTCTGTGTGAAGGAACCTGTCATCATAACTGTTTTAGAGTGTGAGAAGAAGTTATGCCTCAAGCACAGTTGACAATTAATATCAGAATATGACCATAATATTACTAAATTGCTACCATGTTCAGTGACCCAAGAAATGCTTAAATCTAAAAAAAAAAATTATATGGGTCAGTCAAGGGGAGGTAGGGATGGGCTGTTTGTTACACCATCTGCAAAAAAATATATATATATATGCCAGTAGCAGGGCAACAGCTCTCCAGTCTGCCATTTGTGAGGAACTCCATCCCTCGGCTATTAGGAGCCGGATGCATCTTGGGCTTGAAAATGTTTTGTCTGTGGAATATGAAGCAGAGAGAGGGAGTAGGATGCTGGCAGCATTGCTCCTGGAGCATCCCCTACTGCTCAGCCTACGGAGTGCACTAGGTGATGATTTCTAGAAGATCCTTCCAATCTTCCTCCTCTTAGTAGGGGGAAAACTGCCTGTTGGACATGGAAATGACAGAAATGTCATATCTACCTCTCTGCAATAGTAAACAATAAAAACAGTAATATAATGGATCACATTTTGCTCAGTCCCCACACGGCAACCCCACTGATTACAATAGGCCTGCGCTGGGATAACTGAGAGTATATTGTGTTCAAGATTAGTACAAATAGATTATATTGTTACAGTATATAGGTAACATGAGGAATCACTTTACATATAGACACATTCTTTGGCCAAATATTTGGCAAATGAAACTAGGCACAAAATCCTGTGGTCCAAGACACTTTTTTACCCAGTCCTTACACGGGCAAACTTTCCCTGAAGTAAGGACTTCAGGCTTCAGCTATATGTCATTGATTAAACCTTTCTATATGGAGAAAAGTAAGATAATTGTGCTTTCAATACAGTCAACTGTGCAAATTTTTAGTTATATGGGAAAATAGATCTTTGGATAGAAAGGGAAATTACATTTTCTATAATCAATCCGGTGTGGAGACTAGTTTATTTAAAGTATCTCCTTTTTTGATTACCCCCAGGAAAGATAAATAGAAAATAATTGTAAACGTACCGAATGTATTGATAATGTGACAGTAGAGGGGCTATACTCTTCAATACAGGTAATAATTTTTCAATTTCTATTAATGTCTGCAATACCACAGTGTTATTTAACTGTGATTATAATACTCACATATACAAATATATAAATCAACACCAGAGATATAAATTAAACTGCCTAGTTAGAGTATGCTAGAAAGATGAATAGGCATATGTATAAAAGCTATTGATTAGGGGAATGTACAAACACTGACAGCATTTCAACTCTCTAATTCAGACAGTGACATACAACATTATAGATATCAGAGAGTGGTTTGGGATGGTTTGAGAAGAAAGGATCTCAGTAGATAGTACATATTTGGGCTAAAATTTTCAAAATAGGATGCCTAAAGTTGGACTGTAACCAGAGCTGGTGCAACCACGAGGCAAACAAGGCAGCCGCCTAGGGCGCCAAGATTTGAGGGCACCAAAAAGTGGTGCCCAAAATGTCTGGGATGCTCACCTGGCACCGTCTAAACATTTAACCGTCTTCCCGCCACAGTGCGAGGGGGCACTGCGGCTTTGATCATTCCGGCCGGCCAGGAAGTGATGTCATTCCTCCTCCGGCTTCCGGGGGCGCTGCGCTGCTCCCTGCTGCTCTGGCTCTTCCCCAGGGCCCCCACCCCTGCTCTGCCCCGCCCCACCCCCACTCCCTGAGCTCTGCAGCAGGGCCAGGCCTGCACTCCCTGGCAGGGGGAAGTGCAGAGACCTGGCCCCAGCCACGCCACCACTGCATACTGGAGGGTGGTTTCCCCCTGCCCTCCAAGCCAGACCCACCCCCCCACGGAATCCTGGGGGGCCCCCGCTCCTCCCCCAGAGGCCTGGTGCACTACACACCCACCCCCGTGGGGGGGCTGCGTAGGGCCCCAGAATATCTAGGGATGGCCCTGGTACCTGCCACTCTGCCCGCAGCCAGCCCCACATCCCCTATCTCCAGCCAACCCCTGCCACACACCCCTGCCCAAAGACAGCTAGCCCCACACCCCCTGTTTCCATCCAACCCCTGCTACACCCCCATGCCCAAAGCCAGCCAGCCCCACACCCTGTCAGGTTATTCATTTATTTTCATTAAATATGTAGACTAAATAATGAAATTAATAAATTTTCAAGCCAAATGTGTATTAATTCTAATGAACAATGCCACATTATGCAGTATTCATTTTTGAAAGTTTATAATAAGGGATGCTCCGGGGAGAGGGGTCGGGGGTGCAAGGTGGAAGTTTCGCCTAGGGCGCAAAATATCCTTGCACCAACCCTGACTGTAACCCCATTTATAGCCATCTCATTTATGTATCTATAAACAGATTTAAGACCCTCCTTTAGGAACTGAAGTTTGAAAATGTCTGCCTTACATTCCAGTAGGTTTTTGGAGTCAGAGTCAGAACTTCTAGGTATGCCAATTGAACAAATTGTGGCTTCAGATTGCTAATGAATGGTGAATCTAATGGCATGAATTTGAGGAAATGATAGTATATTATATCATCATATTATTATTATTATTTTATTTTATTTTATTATTTTATTGCCATTTTAATATTGTGGCAACACCTAAGAGCTACAGGACCCCATTCTGCTAGGTACTGAATAAACACATTACAAAAAGATGGTCCCTGCCTCAAAGGCATACAATCTAAGTAAGGGTAATGGTGGGGATAAGTTTAAGGAAGGGATTTGATCACTTTTTTAACTTAATATAAGTTTGTTTTCTCCTGGTGGTAGTTCCTTTACATTTTGCACCTTTGAATGTTAATAGTGTATGGACAACCTGGACTGGACTTTTAAGAGGCATTAGACAATGTTTTTGGCACTCGTTTCAAGAGGTAAGACTGGAGGCAGAGGAAAAACAAATGTTCTTGTATGTTTCTTGTTTGCTCTGTATTGTTGAATTTGCTGGTTTGCAACTCTTATTTAGTTGCATTTGTTCATTGTAGTAGGTAAATCCAGGTAATATCTGGTGGTATCTTCTTCCTGTGTATTAATGGTAACTGGGTTCCTTAGTTTTTTTCTAGAGTTTTACACTTTATTTCAGGTTACAATAGTTTATAAAAGTGGAAGTGAAAAATATCTCATTTGGTGAAAACAATAGAAATAATTTTAGGTAAATAGAGGGTAATTATCCAACCAGAGATTTGGCCAGGTTCCAGGATTAACACCAAAGTCTTTTGAAACTGCTATGAGATCTTTAATGAACACTACTTGCAAGGGTTTGGTTTCTGTCATATCTGGAAAATGACCCTCACTGAGCATTGACTCAGTTCATTTTGAAAGAAGACTGCCAATACACCTGGTCAAAAATCAGAATTGTCATCCTGCAGGAAATTCCTATATTTCAAAATTTGTTTTTGTCCTAAACTAGGACAAAAGTTGAAATATCAAAAATTTTCATGGGACAAGGAAAACATTCCAAGTTGGAAATGTTAACATTGTTTGTTTTGACTTTTTTTTTATTTTGCCACTTTTGACTGAAAGTAAACATTACATTTCCAAACTAAAATGTTTCATTGTATGTTAATGTTGATCATGGGATTCCCATGATGTACCATGGCAGTTCAGCCAGAGGGATACTGTGGTGCATCAGGGAAGATGTAGTCCAGCCAAGGAGTTCAGCTTGTAGAGGAGAATGTAGCAAGCAAGATACACCCAACCTATAACTCCCCTAAGACATTGTGGCAGCTCAGGCAGACACAGAGCAATGTCAAACTGCCCTCATACAACATGTTTTGATTCAGTTCTATAAACAGAAAGGTCTAGATTCAGATTAACCTGATCCAAAATTAAATATTTTTTAGATTTGCATGATAAAAAAACTGAAATATTTTGGCAAGATCAAAATGTTCATGACGAAAATGTTGTGACAGGTTGGATCACAGAAACCACCTTGGGAACTGCCAACTGATGTGCCAAGACGACTTCTGCCCCTGCTTTCCCTGCCAGCTTGGGACTCCAGCACCTTGTCTTGCTGAGCCAGACACGCCAGTCTGCGCCAACACAGACCCAGGGTCTGAACCACGTGCCCCAAAGCTGCAGACTTAACCGAAAGCAGTCCACAGAAGTGTTCCTGTCTTTAACACTCAGATACCCAACTCCCAATGGGGTCTAAACCCCAAATAGATCCATTTTACTCTGTATAAAGCTTATACGGGGTAAACTCATAAATTGTTTGCCCTCTGTAACATTGATAGAGAGATATGCACAGCTGTCCCCCCCCCCGCTATTAATACATACTCTGGGTTAATTACTGAGTAAAAAGTGATTTTATTAAATACAGAACGTAGGATTTAAGTGGTTCTAAGTAGTAACAGACAGAACAAAGTGAATTACCAAGTAAAATAAAATAGAACATGCAAGTCTATGTCTAAGAAACTGAATAAAAATAAAACCTTACCAGTTCCAGTAAGCTTCCTTTTACAGACTAGTCTCCTGCTTGTCTGGGTCCAGCAATCACTCACACCCGCTGTAGTTACTTTCCTTTGTTCCAGTTTCTTTAAGGTATCCATGGGGGTGGAGAGGCTATCTCTCTAGCCAGCTGAAGCCAAAATGAGGGGTCTCCCAGGGGTTTAAATAGACTTTCTCTTGTGGGTAGAGACCCCCTCCTCACTCCTATGCAAAGTCCAGCTCCAAGATGGAGTTTTGGAGTCACATGGGCAAGCCACATGTCCATGCATGACTCAGTTTTTACCAGCCAAGCCACATTCCTGGGAAGGCTCAGATGTGGATTGGCATCTTCAAGTTCATTGTTGGCTTAAGTGGTTTTTGATTGGGCACTTAATTTGCACTTTTCTCAAGAAGCTGACCAAATTCTCTACTAGTCTAGTTAAAATCAAGCCAGTACACAGCTAATATTCATAACTTCAAATACAAAAATGATACATGCATACAAATAGGAAGAATATATTCAGTAGATCATAACTTTTACACAGATATGTTACATGGCATATGTAGCCTAAAATATATTCCAGTTATGTCACATATGCAATCATAAGCATATTCCATAAAGCCTTATGGGGGGCACCGTCACAAAGGTCAATTGAATTTTTCATTAAAAAAAATTTCATTGAGAAATTTCTGACAAATTCTAACAGCCTTGTATATAAATAAAATAGAACAGTGGGCTAAATTCAGCCCTGGCGTCAGCAGGAAGTAACTCTCTTAATTTCAATGGAGTTATGCGTGCAGATATCAGGAATGGATTTGGCCCATTTTCTCCCCTAACTTCAACGGGAGCTGATCATCGTTTTTGAAAATCGTATTTATGAGCCTAACTATGGGCACTCATTTTTGAAAATCTTGTTTGTAATATATTTAACATTTCAACTATTTATCTACCCCAAATAGATAATTTGACACACTTTTCCTGATGACAAGAAAATTGAAAATAGCACAATAAATGCATTGTGTATATGTAATATAAAGACTGGTTAATCAGAATTTTGAGATAGTTAACTAAAGATAGTTAAGACCCAGGCAGACTAAGAAGAGCTACAAAAGGATCTCTCAAAACTGGGTGACCGGGCAACAAAATGGCAGATGAAATTTAATGTTGATAAAAGCAAAGTAATGCACACTGGCAAGCATAATCCCAACTATACATATAAAATGTTACCACTCAAGAAAAAGATCTTGGAGTCATTGTGGATAGTTCTCTGAAAACATCCACTCAATGTGCAGAGGCAGTCAAAAAAGTGAACAGCATGCTGAAAATAATTAAGAAAGGGATAGATAATAGGACAGAAAATATCATGTTGCCTCTATATAAATCAATGGTATGCGCACATCTTAAATACTGTGTGTAGATGTGGTCGCCCCATCTCAAAAAGGATAAATTGGAATTGGAAAAGGTTCAGAAAAGGGCAACAAAAATTATCAGGGGTATGAAACAGCTTCCATATGAGGAAAGATTAATAAAACTGGGACTTTTCAGCTTGGGAAAGAGATGGCTAGGGGGAGATATGACTGACGTCTATAAAATCATGACTGGTGTAGAGAAAGTAGTTAAGGAAGTGTTGTTTACTACTTCTCATAACACAAGAACTAGGGATCACCAAATGAAATTAATAGGCAGCAGGTTTAAAACAAATAAAATGAAGTATTTCTTCACATAATGAACAGTCAACCTGTGGAACTCCTAGCCAGAATATGTTGTGAAGGCCAAGACCATAACAGGGTTCAAAAAAGAACTAGATAAATTCGTGGAGGATAGGTCCATCAATGGCTATTAGCCAGGATGGGCAGGAATGGTGTCCCTAGCCTCTGTTTGCCAGGAATGAGCGATAGGGGATGGATTACTTGATGATTACCTGTTCTGTTCATTCCCTCTGGGACACCTGTCACTGGCCACTGCTGGAAGACAGGATACTGGGCTAGATGGATCTTTGGTCTGACCCAGTCGGTCCATTCTTATGTTCTTATGTTGAGAGTGCTTTAAAATGTTTATTCTGATTCCTACCTGTCTTTTTATTTATATGATCCTTTGATGGATATTTTTAGAGCACTGCGCAGGAGCTAAACCTATATCAGTAACAGACAAATAAGGATTGGTGGACATTTCCTATGCATTCCTGACTCTCCCAGGATCATCACTCAATGTGCAGAGGCAGTCAAAAAAGTGAACATTGTGCTTTGTGGATAGTGTCCCAGGTTCCCAGCTGACAAAGCCAATCTCAGGTCAAATTGCCAAAACTGGGCAGACACTCCCAAACGGATGATATAATCTTCCAGGTGGAGCTGGCAGCAACCAGGGCCGGGTTCAATAGCTGGGGTTCCTTTTCAACAATACAGCACAGAACCAGCTCGAGCCCCAATCCAGTAATCTGGGAAAATTACACACCACCCCTGGGCACCTCCAAGAGGCAATACTTCCCCACTCACAAGCACAGAGTCTGAGTGTAGAAAAATAAACTTTTAATGAAAGGAGGGAAGTCTCCTGACAGTAATTAGGGAAAATGCCACAAGCAGGATTCATAAAAAACTGTGAGCAGGACACGCACCCCAGAGTGCATGGAGCAGAGTCTTCTGCCTCATATTCTTGAATTCTACAACCAAAAGTTCCTTTACTGTGCCCTTCTGCTCCCTGACCATACCCACAGTGGTTGTCCTTGGTCAGTGAGGACCCAGGGTTCAGAGGTGCATCTGTGTGAGTTCACCTCCCAGCCAGGGAAAAAGGCACCTGCTTACTCTGCCATTTGAGCACTTACTCTGGCTAGCCACCTTGCCAGCTGCTGTTGCTCTCTGCTGGCTGCCTCGCCAGTCCCTGTTCCTTGCCACCTCCCACTGGCCAACTGCTTGCTGCCTCCCGCCGGCCACTCCCTACGGCTGACCGCTCACCTTCTGCTGCCACTTGCCTCACTGTTGTGACCACTGCAGGTTCAGTCTCTTGAGGTTCCACCCAGCTTGCAGTGATTCTCAGCTCTTAAACTGGACAGAAATGCTGTCCCACTACAAGTGATTGTCAACCCTTGAGTACTTAAAATAACAAAAGCCTCCTAATAGAGCCTATTTAGCTCTATCTTTGAATAGTGGGGAGGAACAGGTTAGACTGGGGACCCTGAGGGAGAGTCTACTCCTGCTGGCTAGAATTCCTGTCCCCACTCATCTTACTTTCACAGGAGGCTGGCATTCGAGCCCCTGGCTTAACCAGGTCCTTTCAGCTGAGGGTGACCTCCCTCATTTGGGACAGGTTAAGCACAGTTCTGCTCCCCTTTATACATACAATAAAGACAACAACATTGTTAACAACATTTCACTACCCCTGCACCTAACACCAGCCAGAGTTGATCACTTTGAGCAACTCTGCTCTCCATCTGCTGGATGTCTAAGCAGAGTAGGTGTGTTTATGTAAATACAGTTTGCTCCTGAAGTCTCTCCCCATCCCAGCTAGCTGTCAGGGGAGAACTCATTCAGACCCTGCTTCCACCAATTAGATTTAACTAAGCCAGCAACAAATGTGCCATACTAGCTCACCAGGAAGCCACTTGTCCCCTTAGGCACTTCAGCCTGTATTATCACTCAGACAAACTGGACTTCTCTGGTGAAAGGTTATTAAAACCAAAAATCATCACACATTAGGTTCGTCCAATCGTTCACTCCAGATGCTCAGAATCTCACCAAGGACAACACTGACAGCCAAATACTTCAGTAACTAACTAAAGTTTATTAGCTAAGAAAAGAAATGAAAGTTATTTAGAGGTTTAAAGCAGGCAAGTTACATTACAGGTGAGTTAAAGCTGGTAAATCCAAAATGCTAGCAGGGATGTTATATATGCTAGTTTTTCATAAGTCCTTCTGGTTTACCAGCATGGTTCTGGGAACCTCAGTCCTTTGTTTCAAATTTCCTTTTTCAGAGTTCATCAGTCCAGAGATGTGGTAGGAAAGAGGTAAGGGGTACCTTTTGTTCTCATTTTTTATATCTTGACCCCTCTTCTGGAAAAATCCTGGTCGTGTTATGGCGTTAAGCAGCTTCATGCTGCACATGGTCTGCCGCAAGCTCTTCATATAAATTTTTCTTGCACCTTTTGTATGCTACATGCTATTTAGGCTGTCTCCAGAAATGATATACAGATGCTCACATTCACAGCTCATTTTTTTTTATTCCTGAAGGGTTAACCTGTGGGTGTTTCCCAGACTCACAACAATTTTGAGTTACAAACATATAGCAAAGTTTCATAACTTCATACACAATGTTGATACACACATTATAACATGATATTAATCCACAGCAAATTATAACTTTTCCAAAGGTACCTTACAAGGCATCCTTTGTACAAGATTTGTCACAATTTTGTAAAAGTGGTGACCATATCAGTGTAGATAGTCACCTTCCCTTCTATACAGCATTACAGATGTTGCCTAATACAAATTAGGGGAAGAGCCCTGATGAGATTAAGGCAAATAAGACATTTTAATTGTGTCATTAGTCAGACTCTGAGGGAGAGAGGCCTGACAGACTTCAGAAAAAGCTACTAAGATTGAGGGATTCTGGTACAGTTGACTGGGAGGCCGAGGGCTGTATATCCACGAGGTCACTTTAGTTTGCATAGAATGAAACAAAAATGGTTTGGTTCATATCCCTGTTTGTGTGTATGGGATGTGACTGTACATCTTTTATTCTAGATAATATTCTCATTCTGATACTAACTGATCTTTCATTTTAGAATAATAGAAATGTAGGCCTGGAAATTATCAAGTCCAGCTCCTGTGCTGCGGCAAGATCATGTAAACCTAGGTCATCTCTGACATCCCTGTTTTTAAAAACCATCTAGCAATGGGGATTTCACAACCTCCCTTGGAAGCATAGTCCAGAGCTTAACTACGCTTATAGTTAGAAAGTATTTCTTGCCTCATTCATTGACACATTTAATTGAAGTTGAGGGCTGCATGCCCACACCAGGAAAAGTAGCAATTGCCTCTGAACTTAGGAGTGAGAAACAGTGACCATACCCTTATGTTGAAGAGACCAGGATCACAGGAGTGGTAAGCAGTGATTTCAAAAAGGAATCTTTTAAATCAAATCCTTACCTCAGTTGCATAGATGTCTCTGAAATCATGAGAACTTAGTCCATTTAAAGCAGCAAAGAGTCCTGTGGCACCTTATAGACTAACAGACGTATTGGAGCATAAGCTTTCATGGGTGAATACCCACTTCGTTGGATGCATCCCACGAAAGCTCATGCTCCAATAAGTCTGTTAGTCTATAAGGTGACACAGGACTCTTTGCTGCTTTTACAGATCCAGACTAACACGGCTAACCCTCTGATACTTAGTCCATTTAGTTTACTCTTGGAGTGCCACCTCAAAAATTGTTATTGATAGGCAACAGAACAGTGTGTTCGCAGAAGAAAGTTGTGAGCCCATGGCAAGGACCTCCAGGAACCAACTTTCTTCCATTTCATAAAAAGAAAATGGAGGCATTTGCCATTCTGATAAGATTATAGAATCATGCTAAAATGATGATCTGATCTGCTCTTCTATGAGCCAAAGGAGGTGTTCCTTCAAGCCCTTTTTTCTGAATGTTTGCTCAAACCCTCCCACATACAGATGAGCACATAATACAGGAATATTTCTTATTATGCAGCCTACACCTCCCACGTAAAAATTCTAAAGGAAAGCACAGAACAGCTGCATGACACTTTTTTTGCATGAATAGACTCTTTAATATCAACACTGAAATGGAAGTGATTAGTACTATTTACTGAATTATGTAGCACCTAAGCATGCTCATCTATACAGTTCATTCAACTGACTGAACTTCTTTGTCACATCTTTTTGGGGAAAAGATGTCAAACTGCAGTGGAACAACTCATAGTACATTCCATTATGACTTTTGGTGAGAGTGTTTCTCATACATTCTTAGATTAAAAGGCCAGAAAGGACCATTGTGATCATCAAGTGTGACCTTCTGTATAACACAGGACATAGGAATTCCTTGAATTATTTACAGTTTGAATGAAAGCATATCTTTTACAAACACATTCAATCTTTATTTAATAATTGCCAGTGACACAGAATTCACCAGCCTTTGTTAAGTTGTTCCAATGCTTAATTCATAGATTCATAGATTAAAAGTGCAGAGGGCACCATTGTGATCATCTAGTTTGGCCTTGTGTATAACACAGGCCATAGAATATCCAGAAAATAATTGCTGCAGCATATCTTTTAGAAAAACATTCAATATCGCTTTAAAAATTGTCAATGATGGAGACTCCACCAAGCCTTTTGGTAAATAGTTCCAATAGTTAATTACTCTGATGGTTAAAAATGTATGCCCTATTTCCAGTCTGAATTTGCCTAGCTTCAACTTTCAGTCATTGGATTGTGTTATACTTTTCTCTGCTAGATTGAAGGCCCCATTATCAAATTTTTGTTCCTTAAGTAGGTACTTACAAATAAGGCTACGATTTTGTCATGGATATTTTTAGTAAAAGTCATGGACAGATCATGGGCAAAAACTAAAAATTCATGGAAACAAGGACCTATCCATGACTTTACTAAAAATATCTGTGACAAAATGGGGATCTGTGGGTCCCCACACAGCCTGAAGTGGGCAGCAGTGCAGGGGCTAGGAGTCACCTGCAGGAGCAGGGGGCTGCAGGATATCCCTGCGGCCTGCAGCTCTGGGGGTCTCCTGCGGCCTCCCATGGGGTCCGGGAGCTGTGGGGTACTCCTGCCACCTGCAGTTCTGGGAGCCCATGGCAGCTGGGAGCTCGGGGTTCCCCCACCACTGGCAGCTCAAGGGACCTCACCACACATGGCAGACAGGAGCTCCTGGGTTCCCCCACCACTGGCAGCTTGGGGGCCCCTACCACCCACGGTGGCTGGGAGCTGAGGGGTTCCCCCACCACATGCAGACCCCCCACCGCCCACGGCGGCTTGGAGCTTCGTGGGCCACCAGAGGCACTGGGCATACCCTGCAGCTCCCTTTCCCCACAGGTGGTGGGGGACTCTGCAGCTCCCAACCACCACAGGGTGAAATCACAGAGGTCTCTGGAAGTCACGGATTCCGTGATTTCCATGACTAAATCGTAGTCTTATTTCTAAACTATGATCAAGTCACTCCTTAACCTTTCTTTAGCTAAATAGATTGACCTCCTGAAATCTCTCTCTCTAAGGAATGTTTTCTAATCCTTCAATTGTTCTTGGCTTTTGGCTCTTCTCTGAACCCACTCCAGATTATCAACATCCTCCTTGAATTGTGAATGCCAGACCTAGATAAAATATTACAATCATGGTCATACCACTGGCAAATACAAAGGTAATATAATATCCTTATTCCTATTTGAGATTTGCCTGTTTATACTGCCAAGGATCACATTTTAACACTTTTGGCAATAGCAGCATATTGGGAGATCCTCTTCAGCTGGTTATCCACTATGACCTCCAAGTCTTTTTCAGTCAGTGCTTCCCAGGACAGAGTTCCTCATCCTATATGGATGGCTTAAATGCTTTATCCCTATATGTATAACTTTATGTTTGGCTGTATTAAAATACATTTTATTTGCTTCTGCCCAATTTACCAAGCAATCCAGATCACTCTGTATCTGTGACCTGTCCTCTTCGTTATTTACCACTCCTTCAATCTTTATGTCATCTGCAAACTTCATCAGTGATGACTTTGTTTTCTCCCATGTTATTGATAAAAATGTTAAATAGCACAGAGCCAAAAACCAAGCCCTAAGGGACCCCACTTGAAACACATCCACTTAATGATGATTCTTTATTTACAATTACATTTAGAGGCTTATCATTTAGCCAGTTTTAAATCCATTTAATGTGTGCCATGTTGATTTTGTGTTCTAGTTCTTAATCAAAATGTTGTGTGCTACCAAGTCAAATGCCTTACGAAAGTCTAAGTGTATCACATAAACACTATTAACTTTATCAACAAAACTTGAACCTCATCAAAAAGTATCAAGTTAATTTGATAGGCTCTGTTTTCCATAAACCCAAGTTGATTGGCATTAATTATATCAGCTTTCTTTAATTCTTTATTAATTGAGTCCTGTATGAGCTGTTCCATTATTTTGCCAAGGATCAATATCAGCCTGACAGGCCTATAATTAAGCAGGTCATCCACTTTATCCTTTTCAAATATTGGCACAGTATTAGCTTTCTTCCAGTCTTCTGGAACGTTGCCAGTACTCCAAGAGTTACTAAAAATCACATTAGTGGTCCAGCTTTTTTAAAACTCTTGGATGTAACTTATCCAGACCTGAATTAAAAATGTCTCACATTACTAGCTGCTGTTTAACATCTTTTTGAGTTTCACTTGAAATGGAAAGTGTTTCATCCCCCTCCTATGATTTGACAATATCATCTGTTTTTTCACAATTACAAAATATAAATATTTATTGAATACTTGTTTTTTCTGCATTATCATTGATAATGCTGCCATTTCTAAACAGTAATGGACCAATACCATTTCAAAACCATTGATTGGATTCCTTTTGTTCCTAAGATACTTAAAAGACTCCTTCTTATTGCCCTTAACTCTGCTGAACATAAAGTTCTCGTGTGTCCTTTTGCTTCCCTTATACATTTTCTATAATTCCTAGTCTCTGATTTATATTCATTGCTATCAACTTCCCCTTTCTTCTCTCTCTCTCTCTCTCTCTCTAATTTTTATAGCTGACTTTACTTCCCCTCTAAGTCAGGTTTTTTTTAACAAGCATGCCCTTCTTTTTCAATTGTAGCTCTTGGGGCCACTAGTAAAATGTCCTCAATCAATTTCAAAATATCATTTACAATTTTCTGTTTACATTCTCTTGCCCAACTGATATAATAATTATTTTCAACCTTGTGAAAATGACTCTGCCAAATCGTCTCTCTGATTTCTTCTCTGCCTGATTCCTTGGTGGCCAGTTCTTTTCTTCCTTGAATTTGAAGTAGTGATGTGCCCTGAATCAGGTTGTCCAAGAACTCCTCAGACTCTCTGAAGGGTCTATACTTGTTCTTCCACTTTAAGAATCTATTCTCCTAGCACAGCCACCAGTCTGCACTTCTTTCACAGGAAATGGTGAGTTCAGGGGCCTGGTTGCCTCCTTGGGGGTTATGATGTGAGACCCTTGGTGGAGGAGTCCCAGAGAGAGGCTATGAGTGGATGGGGAACCTGGGGAACCTACAGACCCTCTCTGAGGAGGCATGACCGGGAGAGGCCCAAGTGGGGTCCTGGAGGGGGGGAGTTTAGAAGGAGGAGCCCTTTCTATATAGAAGAGGGCTCTGTGTGGTGAGTGAGGGCCTCTGAGGATCCTCAAGGACCCTCTTTTGACCCCCCTTCTTCTCCCCAAACCTGGAGCCCACCCCCTTCATAGCCCCAGCACTCCTCATTCCCCTTCCTCATTTGATGATCTCCCCTGCCTCCCTCTCTGGGGCAGGTATCTGATGTGGTTCCTCCTTCTGCCTCCAATATCACTGATCTACAATTTTTGAGAAGTCGTCTGCTTCAGAGATAAAATGTGCTATTTATTATGTATTTTGATGTGCTGAATTCAAATATGACAATTAAAACAACTGATTGGGTACTGTTTCTAAGATATTTAAGTTTTTACATTTTATGTCTATGTATATTGTGTAGATAGTAGAGTTTTAATCATAAATTGTAAACCTAGGTCTTTTCATGTGTTTATGGTGGCTTTACATGATAATATTTCACCTGTCCTGTTTATGTAACACCTTAAAAATCAGCAAAAGGGTTATATAAATAACATTTATTATGAAACAAAAGGCAAAAAACTATTATGTACATAGTTTAGTCCTATTCAGTGTCTACTCGGCGCTTCTTGGCTTGTCTCTTGTAGTCATTAAATGGAGCATCTCTTGTCACTGTCTAGCAATAGTCTGCAAGCATTGATGGGCTCCATTTGCCCTGATAGCGTTTCTCCATTGTTGCAATGCTCTGGTGAAATCGCTCTCCATGCTCGTCGCTCACTGCTCCGCAGTTCGGTGGAAAAAAATCTAGATGAGAGTGCAAAATATGTATCTTTAGTGACATGTTGTAACCAAGGCTTTTGTATGCCTTGAGGAGGTTTTCCACCAACAACCTGTAGTTGTCTGCCTTGTTGTTTCCGAGAAAATTTATTGCCACTAACTGGAAGGCTTTCCATGCCGTCTTTTCCTTGCCATGCAGTGCATGGTCAAATGCATCATCTCGAAGAAGTTCACGAATCTGAGGACCAACAAAGACACCTTCCTTTATCTTAGCTTCACTTAACCTTGGAAATTTTCCACAGAGGTACTTGAAAGCTGCTTGTGTTTTGTCAGTGGCCTTGACAAAGTTCTTCATCAGACCCAGCTTGATGTGTAAGGGTGGTAACAAAATCTTCCTTGATTCAACAAGTGAATGCTGAACACTTTTCCTCCCAGGCTCCAATGACTGTTGGAGTGGCCAATCTTTCTTGTTGTAGTGGGAATCTCTTGCACGACTATCCCATTCGCAGAGAAAACAGCAGTACTTTGTGTATCCAGTCTGCAGACCAAGCAAGAGAGCAACAACCTTCAAATCGCCACAAAGCTGCCACTGATGTTGGTCATAGTTTATGCACCTCAAAAGTTGTTTCATTTTGTCATAGGTTTCCTTCATACGGACTGCATGACCAACTGGAATTGATGGCAAAACATTGCCATTATGCAGTAAAACAGCTTTAAGACTCGTCTTCGATGAATCAATGAACAGTCTCCACTCATCTGGATCGTGAACGATGTTGAGGGCTGCCATCACACCATCGATGTTGTTCAGGCTACAAGATCACCTTCCATGAAGAAGAATGGAACAAGATCCTTTTGACGGTCACAGAACATGGAAACCCTAACATCACCTGCCAGGAGATTCCACTGCTGTAGTCTGGAGCCCAACAGCTCTGCCTTACTCTTGGGTAGTTCCAAATCCCTGACAAGGTCATTCAGTTCACCTTGTGTTATGAGGTGTGGTTCAGAGGAGGAGGATGGGAGAAAATGTGGGTCCTGTGACATTGATGGTTCAGGACCAGAAGTTTCATCCTCTTCCTCTTCCTCGTCTGACTCAAGTGAGAATGATTCTGGTGCATCAGGAACCGGCAGTCCTTCTCCGTTGGGTACTGGGCGTATAGCTGATGGAATGTTTGGATAATGCACAGTCCACTTTTTCTTCTTTGACACACCTTTCCCAACTGGAGGCACCATGCAGAAGTAACAATTGCTGGTATGATCTGTTGGCTCTCTCCAAATCATTGGCACTGCAAAAGGCATAGATTTCCTTTTCCTGTTCAACCACTGGCAAAGATTTGTTGCACAAGTGTTGCAGCATATGTGTGGGGCCCACCTCTTGTCCTGATCTCCAATTTTGCAGCCAAAATAAAGGTGATAGGCTTTCTTAACCATAGTGGTTATACTGCGCTTTTGTGATGCAAAAGTCACTTCACCACAAACATAGCAGAAGTTATCTGCACTGTTCACACAAGTACGAGGCATCTCTGCTCACTTTGGCTAAACAGAAATGTGTCCCTTTGCAAAATCAAACACTGACAAATAAGAGAGCATGACACTGTATGATTTCTAGAGCTGATATAGGGCAATTTGTTCAGCAGAGTGATGTAAGCTTTGTTATGATTGCATCATCCATGACTTCTAGGAATAACATGATGCAATTCATATCATGTATGATGCAATTCCAGCTTCAGATTGCATCATTCATTGTTTTGCCTAAAAAGCAAGTACTGTCCAAACCCAGTCATAGATTTATTCATAGATCCAGTCAAAGATGTATTTTAGTCATGTGGAAGCCAATTAATAATTAACAAGGATTTGAAGAGATCTTAATGAATGTTAGTTAGTTAGCATGAATTAGGCTAGCTGTGACCCTAATGACGTGAGATTTGTAGAAGCAAGATAATGTAAGACAGAGTGAACTGTGTGAAAGTTATTACGACCTTGCAATATGCAGTCTTGCTTTTTTCTAGTAGTGAGACAAATAAGATAGCAGAAAAGCTCATGTATAAACAAAATGTATTTGTTGCTTTTTACCATCTGTATTATTGCTAGAAATTGTCTGTAACAAAGGTATAAAGGCTTGATGTAATTGTTTACCAGTTGAGAGACCTGTCTGGGACTGGGGTGACCCTGTGTCCTATGGCACTCTCTCCCTCCATTGTAATTACTGGAGAAATAATAAAGTATTTGATTTTGCTGCACCCAAACAAAAAGCGAGAACTAAGTTTTTCTCCGACAGTCATTTCTGGTTTAAATTGAGATCCCTTCCCTTTATAACTCACTTATCCTCTGCTATTCCCAAGTCAAGGGTCGTATATACTGACCCAACAGCATATCTTGAAAACTAGAGCCAATCAACAATTTTAAGCATCATTTTCTTTCTCAGTGACCCAAAATTAGTAAAGCTTGACTACATTTATTTCAGAAGCATTTTGGCTGTAGAGCAGTGTATCAGCAGGATGGTCCTGAGTGTAACATGGTGTTTGCTGCTACCTCCTGGCCTGCCCCTGCCTCCCTACTGATTGGTCCCAACCACATGGGCTCCAGTGTGTGGAGCTGTCAATCCCCTGAGTGCAAGAATCCCTGCACCAAAGGTGAGGAAATACTTGGATCGGCCAATGATTAGGGAATGAAGCACCCTAATTGGATGTACTAGATGACCTCTTAAGATCCCTTCTAGTCCTACATGTCTGTGATTTTGGCATCAGGCAGGAAAGAAAACATGGCACATCGGTTGCAGTTTCCACCCACTGATCCATTGCTGGCCATCATGATATTGAGCATAGATCAGTACGTAGAAGGAAAGCCTCTCACTCTCCCCATCCAAACTCCCCTGTTTGTTGCCCTGTTCACAGCTCATGAGTTTGCCAAGCAGTTGACTTTTATCCTAAGCCTGACTGCTCAGCTCCACCCCCTCACTACCAAAGAATGATTAACCACTCAGACAGCTGGGCTGAGCAAAGGTGCAAGGACCTTAAAATCTGGGCAGAGGAAATTACTTTCGCCCCCCCCAAAATAATAATAATCTTTCAGGACAAAATTGTGGCCCAGATACTGTATTGGAGCAAGCTGATGTAAAATATCCCTTCTGCTCGCTAGTCACATTATGGGTAGGAGCATCGGAGTAGAAGTAGGCTCTGCAGACCTACTACAACCTCATACTACACTGGTGGGTGGGAGGAGGTTCACAAAATACACAGGCCAGTGTATACTACACCAGGTATAAACCTGACATCGTTTACTCCATCTATGGAGCAGCAATTTCCTTCCTGGGCTGCACCAGTGGCAGCATCACAATGCAGAGTGCATAGTCACAATCTAGTCATCAAGAATTATCAATTTTCTCTCTCTCCAACTGTGTATTATAATGCAAAAAAAAAAAAGTATCCTACTGAAGAGGAACACCTGGGAATTAGGGGGAGAATTTGGAGACTGCTAAAGTATGGTTCACCCATAGACCAGACAAACAACATAAATAGCAGTCACAAGAAATGGTGCATCACAGAATGAAGAAACACACATTTTCACTGATGCATAAACATTTTAAAGGTAAAGGAAGATGAAGAAAGAGATATATCAGTAAGTAAGAACAATATTGTCATAAAATTAACCCTACTTAATGTACTGGCAAACTGAACTTTTTTTTTTCACATCTGTGTCTGACCTCCAGGAGCCTCAAACATGGAAAAAGGATTCTAGAACCTGGAAATAGGCAGCAGGAAAAAATACTCAGTAGCTCAAGCAGAACAGGCTTGTTTATTTAAGTTGATTTCTAAAAATGTGAAAAATGCACCTATTCTAGATGCCCGTGACATAACTTTAAAATAAAGCCTGAGTACAATAATGCAAAATAACCCACTACTAATTCTGCTCCCCTAGAAACAATTCCACCTTTACAGTTGCAATTTATGCTCCCCCATTTTCAAATGCCAATGAAAAGATAAGAGCCTTGAAATATGCCCTGAAGGTCAGATTGAGGCTATTTTGACCCAAGGGGCGAGGCAGGGTGTTGAGAATCCATTTTTAATATTAGTGGGGGATGACCCACTTCCAACATTCTCAAAGCCTGATTTCATTTCAACTCTCATGTGATAACTGATTTCCTGTGGGTCACAGGATAGTGATAAAAGTAACATCACCCCTTTCAGGAAAGCTGATTGGCCATTTAATCGCTAGTTCTCAAATAAAGAAGTTTTTGCAGTTGAAGTAAATGTCAGCACAGCCCTTTAAAGCTACTAACTGCAAAGTATTGATATGCTTTCTGTTGGTATTATAAAAACTTCAAAATATCTCTCAAGGTGTTGTCCAGTTACCATTTAGCATTTAGGCTTTGCTCCCCAATCCAGTAAGTGAGAAATTTTTGAAAAAACACACTGCATTTTGGCAGGAAAAATAGAAATATGGGAGCAAAATCATGTAGAAAGTAGACTGGGACTTTCAAAGGAACCAAGGGAGATTGGGTCCCAACTCCTAGGCACCTAGTTCCTTTATATTCCTTTGACAATCCCAGCCCTAGTGTCTAATGACCTGATCTTGCTAACACTTAAGTACATTCCTATTTTTATTCTGATGACTCAAGTTATGCACCTGTTACACACCTGCAGGATCAGGTCCCAATATCCTTTGTATATATACTGTTTATAGCCATTAATATTATTTATCTATTTTTGAAATATACAGAATAAACTATGTAGTACTGTGTGCTAAAATACCATGCTTAGTTTCTTTCAGAGTTTTTACTCTGTGCAGAAAAAATCCATTGATACAAATAACAGTATTTGAACATAGGAGCGATTTTCCAAATGTGGTATGGAGTCTCCTCAGCGTGTATATACTGTCAAAAGACTGATTCTTTGTGCTGTTAGAGAAGGAGGCTGTCACAACCTACATAATACACTGCTGTGTGGTTAAACTCATTAGAACAATTATCCTCTAGAAAAACTGATATAACGTAAAGTACTCAAATTACCCCTACATAACAGATTACAGAGGATGAGGTTGTTACCAGTATGCCCCGATCATTATTTGTTCAATCAGCATTTCTTTGTAAGGTATAGAGAAGAATTAGACTTTCTGCATGACATTTCATGATCATAATCTAGCTAGCCGATGTGTGTACAGCGGAGCAGAAGCAAAGACAGTTTACAGAGAGATCTTTTTTTCAGATAGCAGATATTCTATATATCTGTCTAAACTGTATGCTCCATGTACAAGGACACAGTGGGTGCCACTGAACAATCCGCATCACAATAACTGAAATTTACTGAAATATTTAGCATACTAAGTAGCAGGGCCGGCTCCAGAGCCCAGCGGGGCAAGCACCCGCCTGGGGCGGCCCTTTCCCGGGGGGGCGGCAGGCTGGGCCGGCGGACCTGCCGCAGTCATGCCTGCGGGAGGTCCACCGGAGCCCCGGGAGCAGCGGACCTGCCGCAGGCATGACTGCCGCCGGACCAGCGAACCGCCCGCAGCTGCGGGAGGTCCAGCCGAGCTGCGCGACCAGCGGACCCTCCGCAGTCATGCCCGTGGGAGGTCCGCTGCTCCCGCGGCTCGGGGGCGCCTCCCGGGCATGACTGCTTGGGGCAGCCAAATTTGTAGAGCCGCCCCTGCTAAGTAGGGAGAAACTGTGGTATGGCACACAGGAGTTATTGCTATGAGCAGCTCTTCTCAAACAAGTGCTGATAAATCCTTTATCTCTCACCACAAAATCACATATCCAGTATAGGTTACGTATAGTTTTGGAAATTCCTCTAAAACTATTCAAGAGTGTTTCAGAGTTTTTACATTTGTATGGATACTATACTTTTCTAATATTTTCTAATCTAAATCTAATTTTTCCTGTTGCAGTATTAGTATTAATCATGTTTATTATGAGAGTGCCTAAGCGCCAATTTAGAATGAGGCCCCAGACTGCTGGGCCCTGTACAAACACAGAGTAATGAACAGTCCCTGGCCCAAAGAGCCAACCATCTAAATAGACAAGACAGACACAGGGTTGGGGGAAGGACTATAACACACCCAGCACAGGGAACAATGTGAAAGTGGCAAATGGCAAGTTAGTTCCATGATTTGGGGAAAGGGGGAAGGGGGGAGGAGGGCGGTTACTTAGGTGAGGATAAGCTACATGGAAAGAAAAGGGCGTGGGGGTGAGGGGAACAGGACAGAAGAGGATAAGAGGGGCAGTTGTGGAGGTGAATAGACTGTGAGGCAGGAAAAGGGAGTTGGGGAGGGAGAGGGTTGAAGCAAACAGCCAATCAGCCCAAGGCAGCAAAAGTCGAGTCAAAACTGTAGGAAGTTCTGTGAGTGCCCAAAGGTCCCTGCTTTGGCTGTTTCTGCTCCTACCAGCTGGAGTCTCTGGAAGTTGTCTGGGTAATCGCACAGACTTCTGGTCTGCTGTGGCTCCTGAGTACACCTTGTCTTCTGATCTCCAGTCTCTGGCCCCAGCCTGGCTCTGATCCTGACCCTGACTCCTGCCTTCTGATTCCAGCCTGGTACTACTTCTGATCTCTGGTCTCTGACCCCAGACTGACTCTGACTTCTGCTTATTGAACCCATCTCTAGCGATTCCTCCACCACCTGCTCATGGACTACTCTCTTGTGACTGTCTTTGATGTGTGGACACCAGCCCAGCAGTGACCGCTATGGCAGATTGTCTATGCCTCACTCCCTTACAGTCAGAAGACTGTATTCTATTCCCAGCTCTGCCACTGAAAGGACCTGCTGTGTGACCTTGGACAAGTCACTTCACCTGTATTTCCTCAGCTGTATCACTTTCCCTCTTGTTTTGACTTTGGCAAGTGTTTGCAGTGTTGGTCTTCTAAATTATTGTACCGATCACATAGAATCATAGACTTTAAGGTCAGAAGGGACTGTTATGATCATCTAGTCTGACCTCCTGCACAATGCAGACCACAGCATCTCACCCATCTACTCCTGTATCAAACTTGTGTCTGAGCCATTGAATTCCTCAAATCATGGTTTAAAGACTTCAAGGTGCAGAGAACCTTCCAGCAAGTGACCCTGCCCCACGCTGCAGAGGAAGGTGAAAACCCCACAGGGCTTCTGCCAATCTGCCCTGGAGGAAAATTCCTTCCCATCCCCAAATATGGCGATCAGCTAAACCCTGAGCGTGTGAGCAAGACTCAGCAGCCAGACACCCAGGAAAGAATTCTCTGTAGTAACTCAGATCCCATATATGTGATTCCCTAGCCAGCGAATTCCCATATACTGTACAAAAAGTGTCCCTTTCTGAGATTCTTTTTTCGCCTCTCAGGATAAACAAGTATTAGAAGTAGGCAGAATTTCCTGCTTAACTGATTTGACTCAGTTGATGAGATGAGACTGTCAGGTAGTCCTTATAATGCACACATATTTGTGTGTGTAGGCACAGGTACTCTTATGATTGTATGAACTTCAGTTGCTGTCAGATTACTTGGTAGCTCTTTACAACTGATCAGAATGTACAGTACTGATGAGAAGTGGAAGGAACACTGTTGCACTATTTATGCTGATATCACATTTCACTGACTGCCCTGTATTGTACCACAGGTACAGTAGTTTTCACTTCCAGAAACTGGGAATACTTCCAGAGGAATGCATCTGGATAACATTTGCTTCTTACCCTCCCCGGAAAAGAATTAGTCACCAAGGGCCCTATTCATAAAAACTAATTCAGGCAGTTTCCACATGAATATCACGTCTTTATGTGGAAAAAGTGCGGAGCATGCTTTTCTCTGCATAAAGAATGCTTTGCTGTGATTAATGGAACCATGTTCCCCGGCCTGTAAGTAGACGCCTCCCTGTTATATGCTGGAGAGAAGGGGGCTGAAATCCAAAGGGGGGAGGGGCAAATGAGAGGCTTCTAGCTCTAACTTGTGTACATGAACAGTGTTTGAAAATGGATGCATGTACATTATTCAGCTGCCAGGCCAAATGAATGTTTACGAATTGTGGCGTGAATGGGATAACACCTTTTTGAACATATATCCCTTTTTGTGCTGGGCTGAAGTTTTAAAAGTTTCTAGTTTCCTATTAATCTCTTGGAGTTGGCTGAGCCAAAGCTGCCACTTTGTGCCGTTAAGCTTCACAAAATCCTAATTCCCAGCACCAATGAGTTAATCTTAATAGTGTAATATAGTTTTAATCAGCCCATAAAGTTGATAAATTGGCTTGATTGGAATCACATCGTTAGCATGTGAATTTTTGGTGGAATTTTAATAGCCACCAAGGGTGCACAAGATTTATGGCAGAGTCAGTTTATGATTTTCTTTTGGTTGAATGCTCATTTTAATGTCCTGTAACATACACTTGACCTTGCCTACTGTTCAATTTGTGCTGTGACAAAGGTTCTTAACGTACTGTAAGTTCAGATCATTACATTTCATGTGAGATACAATATATGACTAAAATGTTATGTTTTACTTCAGTCAATTCAGGGAGAAGTAGGAGTTTTATTGAAGACATTTAATGCAGTTGCAACTACAACTGCAGAACACTACTTGAACTAAAAGCCAGTGGTAGTGAATATCGCTGGTTTGGTGGATGCAATCCCATTCTTGGTTTCACCAGCAAACTATTTAGATGAGCTCAGAGTTTGCTGGATATTTATGATATTGGAAACAATACCTTATCAGTGAAATTCAATGTACTGCATGCATTAATACAAACAAGAAAGAAAATGGAAAGAAAAAAATCAAATTCAGTTAAACGATTCACACTGTGTGAACTAATTGACAGAATATTGCATGTGAGGATGACAGAACAGTGGGGCTAACTTGATCCATACATAATCTCTCATTCCACCAGATAGAAACAATTAGATAATGTAACCCATCTGAAACCTGAAAAAAGGATCTTTTCATATGAGACACGAACACCAAAACTATTATTTAACATTGCAGGATGATTACCTAGTAATTAATAAATATGTCTTTCGTCTCTTCAATATACTACAGTAAAACATTATATATATGTGTATTTTATATATATATAATAAACACACACACACACTACAAAGAGCTACTAGTATACAAATGGTAACATGTCTTCTCCAAAGTCAATTTACTGGAGAGTCTACATTGGTTTCCTCAGTTAAATAGACAAAGGTACCAAATATTAATGAAGGCTTCCCTTAATCCAATCCAATATCAATAATTCCTCCTTATCTTTTTACTCTCCAAACCAAGTAAAGCCAAGTCTGAATCTAAATATTAGAATTAGAATTAAAAGACTCCATATCTTATTGTCAGAACTCAGAAGATGAAGGACTCTTCTGAAATGTTACCAAAGAACAATGAACCCTTAATATGGCACTTTCTAGTTTACTGAAAGATAGTAGTAATCTTTGCATATGGTGTGTAGCAAAGACTCTCCAATTTAACATCAGATGGCTATTGAGTATCATCCCCCACCCCCCAATTGGGAGTTACAGTGAAAGATTAATACTTTCAAAACCATACTCCTCTGAACTTGCATTTCTGAGAGCATGGACTCTTCTCACTGGAGGGCATATTTAGTGATCATTTTCTAATGGTATAAAGACATCAGAAACCCAGAAATAAATGGAGCATTCTTGGGCCAATTAGATTAGCTTGAGCCCTTTCCACATATGATTGGGGATGATCTAATTGGCCTGTGGCAGTAAGTAAGTTATACTGAGTGTTTGAATATAATGCATGTATGTTTACAATAATAAATGCATTAGAAGCATTTTTATTTGTTCATCTTTCCCTTAACATATTTCCTATGAGCATGAAGCTTGCACTATACGAGCTGTGACAAAAAGGAATATTCTCTCATACTAGCATAACCTTTATAACTATTTTTCACTGCATGAAGCATCCATTCTTATTGGGATCTATTTCTGTTCAAAAGTGGAGCTTTCTCAGTCTGTTTGTATAATAGCTGCACTGTATTATTCCATTGTTATGAAGAGGTATATTTGCAGTTAACAAATTCTGAGCATAAAAATATCTGATAAATACCATTGTGATGAACAGCTTACTGGTGTTTCTCTCTCTTGTGACTCAACTGCTGTGTTTATGTTTTCCTGCAGCGGAAAGCACTGATCCTTCAAACACTTACATGTGTCAGTATCTAGATACATGAAGAGTCCTACTGAGTCACATGATTGCAGGATCAGGGCCTAAGAGCAAGCAAACCACTCGCTTTCCATTAATATTCTTACTGCTATGTGGATTGGGCAGCAAAATGAGCCTCAAGGAGCTACGAAGATAGAATCATATATGTCTTAAAATAGACTACACGGCCTTTAGTGTAGCTGCCATGGATTCAATAGGGCCAGGATTTCACCCCACATCTTTAGATGTGTTTATAGATTGCCTAGCACAATTAGCCATGATTGATTGGAACTACTGAAATATACATATTTATTATTCATATTAATACTAGCTCTTGATCACTTATATTCTCATAAATGAGTTGTCCTGCAAGGCTGTATAATAGTTTATCCACCACATTTCATCAGAAGATTATGAAGTCACTTATCCAGTGTTTACAAAAATCTGGAATAGTGACTGGACATAAGGCTAGTAACGGACCTGGAAATATAAAATGTAACAGAGCTTTCCAATGCTTTCCTTTTGGCCATTAATTTTAATTTAGAGGAAAACCTAAATAACATTAGACATTACATAACAGAATTTTTCAGTACATAATATAATAATAATACATTTTTCTTGATTCATAGGACCAGCTGTCATCCAGTAATGAGGGCTTCCCATATTCAACTTACCCAGCTGCTGTGTATGCCATTAAATTGCATTTAACGTCAGTGTCCATGTTATACAAGCAATCATCTTTGATTGACTGACACCAATAGGGTTACACTAAGGATGAATTTGGTTGTTTGGCTACTGGGAGCCTTATCAGATCAGGATTCCAATCTGCATATCAATTTTCCTACAGTTTGGGAATGCTCCGTTTCAGTATTCTGGTTTGGTCCATGACAGAGAAAGATCCAAGTCACAATGTTTTGATCCACACAGATAGCAAATAACAGAGCTCATTTGTCCTGACAAATAGATTCTTAATCTAAACACTGGACAAAACTTCCTATTAATAAATCAGTTCATTAGCTTTGTGCTTACTGAAATCAATAAATGAGTGTAGGCTAAACCCTCTAACCATAACAGAAAAAATGTGCCTTTCACCTCTAAAAACTAAACAATAATATGAATACAGAATATGAGCCACATTCAATGCAGTTTACATAATTCTATTTAATTAGCTGATTTAAAAAAAAAAGAAAGAAAGAAAATCTGATTCATTCTAAAGACAAAGATCACTGTACTCATCCTCAGCAACCTAAGAAGCTCTGTGCATGTTTGACCTGAAGGAAATTGCTTACTCATTGTAAATAATTATACATACAGTACTAGCTACCAAAGACAGTGTGCTGTTAGCATTCACCCACTGTTGTACTTGCTATGTGTGTGAGACATCATTTGAATAGGAGATTAAACTGCAGCTGGAGTGCCATCATGTTTCCAATAGACACTGAACAATTTCACAGTTTGAAAATGGATAAATGTTACAGAAAACAAGTGATATTACCACCAGCAGTACATGAGATTCCAATAAAGTAAAACAAATTCTCCGTTACTATCATTATCTATATGACTTTTATATTACTCTGTTAGTCAGCTATCATAAAGGGCCTGATCCTGCTCCATTAAAATCAATGGGCCCATTATGTTGCAATTTTCTCCCCTCATGCATTTACAAACTAGTTGTCTTCATACAGTGTATGTGTAATGAACCGTGGGTGCATGAATACTGATACTGTGCTTGTCAGTGGGGATCAAAGCTGAGACGTTCACCTCCAAAATCACAAACTCTAGCCGTTGATCTTAAAAAAAATCTTCTTTAGGTATGAAGAACTAAAACAACATAATTGTCCCTGGGGCCACCCAGTAAAAAGAGAGATGGTCAAGCCACACACACTGTTTTTATTAGAAAAGCTCACCTGAGCATGCAAGGTCCACAGAAGTCCATGGTCCATCTGGGTGTAAGAGTAGCTACTGGATATTCACTCCTGTCATGTGACATAGATGTCACATTTCATAATCCTTATCCATTTCAGGTGACGGGCCAGGAAAGAAAGTTTAGTCTTTTACCAGCAGTCCTACACACTTGGCCCAAGTAGTTAGCCAATATTCGGAATCCTGTGCCTTGTTTCCGTTAAGGGGAGAAACTGACAATGGAGTCAAGTATTTCTTTGCTGCAATCTTGTTTATTTGCAAAGAATGTACATCAAGTCCAATGTGATAAAGTTCCTCCTCTTCCTTGGTGGGTCCTGCACTTATTGGCAGATTTTGTAGGACTCCAACAGCAGGAGACAGGTTCTTTGCTCACAGTTCCAAGCCTCTTTCCAGCAAGCACTCTTCCCAAAGAGCTATTTTAGCTTTTCCCAACAACTATAAGTGCTTCTTTGACTGTCTCTGAGGCTTCCTTCCTGCCTGTTCTGTGTGCTTCTATGGTTTTTTTCCTACTTCTCTCCACACACACAGAGCTCTCTCTGAAATAATAACCAGCTCTTTGTGTCTGCAGTCAGACCTCGGGGAAAACCCCTCAGATTGCATGGCTTAACTTCTACTCTAGCTTTCCATGCAACCTGTGTTTTGGGTGGTGACTCCTACGGTTTCAGCTATTTGTTCTGTAAAGGAGTTTCAATTGCATTTTGCACTTATTCTGAATGAAGGGAGGCTGTTGAGCCCACCAGCGAGATTTCACTGAACCTCTAGGTCATCATATTACTTGTTTATCAAGCTTATCCCATGTATCTGAATTCATTTTAGTTAACATTGTAAGGACTTGGTTTTTGTTGTACTGCTGAATGCCTACGGTTCAATCTGTGCTGACATCCATGGTCTCTGTATGTATACAGCTGAGGTTCATTACAAAATGGCACCCCATATGAGGTCTGAACTCCGAGAATCTCAGTCGTTTGGGATGAGCTTGTCTAACTGAGGGAACATGAAACATATCAGCGTAATGTGTGTGATCATGCCTCCCACTAGTTGCTGCATCAGCAGCTATAACAGCCCAATACTATCTCACAGTTAATGAAGTTTTCCTTTAGCTCAAGTGGTAGAAGACTTTGTTGCTGAAGGTCTCAGAATCACTAAGGGTGTGATTCTCATTTACACAAATTCCAATTTAGACCACTCTAGCCATGTAAGAAAGCCGTAATGTGGGTGTAAATATAATTTACTCTTTACATTGCTATTGGGCTAAAAGGTAGCCTATTATAAATGAGATTCAGGTACTAATTTTCTAATAAAGTTTGACATTGAAGGGATAGTGCTAATCTGTTATACTCCATGATCTAAAATGTCCATATTCAAAATAAGGTCTGAATTAAGTGGAATATGGCTTCATCTAACAGCATAAACCTTTAGCTTTATCTGCCTCTGCTGACGTTTACAGGACTGCCACTTCCTATTTTTACTATGATATGAGCACCCTCTCTGAGGAAAACACCATTAAACTGTAGTTCTTCTAGCAGCTTTCTATAGTCAAATTTCTTAGCTTCTCCTTTTCTCATTATTTTCAACTGGAAATCCCATGGCTATAAACTTGAAAACACACTATAGCAAGTCAAATAATTATTTTTCTAGCCCTGATTTCTTGTGTCTAGTTTGAATTTCAGGTCTGGCTCTCAGCTCCATCCCAAATATTCTCAGAGAAAGTGAGGCAGAGAAAGTATTAACGTTTTTTGATGTCGTTTTTTCCAGAGAACCCCACTTCAATCTTATCATTTGCTTATTGCAGGTTCTCCCAAACCTGCCCAGAACATACAATCATTTTTTTGGTGACTCGAAAGCTACCAGGTGTCTTTGAAATTTGTGCCACTGTCACTTCATATTGGCATGAAACTAGGTTGCCACACTGGATCAGATCAATGGCCAATCTAATCCACTATCCTGTCTCCCAGGATGACTATACCAGCTACTTCAGGAGTAGGTTCAAACATTGCAATAAGCAGTCATGGAATTACCTGATCACAAGGAAAGTTTCTTCCTAACTCCAATTAATTTCAGGATGGTTTATGCCCTAAAGCATAGCCTTTCCAAGAGTCATGTGTGGTATTTTTTAATCCTTGTTGTTATAACTGAATATTCTTATTATCCTTAACATTATCCAATCCTTTTATCAATTATATTAAGTTCTTAGGCCTCAGTGATATGTAGCAAGAAATTCCAAAGGCTAACTGTACATTGTGCAAAAAAAAATTCCTTTTATCAGTCTTATGATGCCTTCCAAACTACTTGTCCAACCTGTTCAGACTTAATTCTGAGGAAGTTTACTTTCTGGTTTTTCTATCAGTCTCTGTCAGACCAGGCAGGTCTGAGCTCTTCTCCTGGCTACCATCCTTTTGAAAGAAGCAGCTCAGGTAAGCACCATGCTGCTTCAGAACCAAAAAAACCTGTGTTTTATTTTTAGATTTGTTTTTATTTCTGAAGGGGTTTGCTTTTATTTATTTTTTTATTTCTCCAAAAGAAATTATTCCAGGGCTGCCAAGGCAGAACTACTTTAGTATATAAAATAAGTATATACCTATATATAAAATAAGTATATACATACAATAAGGCTGATAGTGATTCTAGATGAAGCTTTATCAGTAACTACTTCAAGGATTTAGAATTAAATAGATGAATGGTGTATTCTTCACCTCAATGGTGCTCATCTCAGATGACAAAAAAGCTTTCAGCAAAGTGCCAAAAAACCTCAGCATATTTGTTAGTTTTAAGAGGTACCAAAATTAAAATAACTTATTTGATCGGCACATCACTCTGCCTGATTTGTTGAAGGCAAGCTTCTGGATAGTGTGAAAATGGAGCTATCATTGAGATATAGCTAGCCTTCTCTGAGTGGGATTTTAATATGTATTGTCAGTACTAAATATTTATTTGAGATCTTTGGACTAAACTCCAATATTTCATTTTCAGCAATGTAATGGTGTTCATAGCAGTAAAAAGAGTTACTCTGGGTTTATACCAGTATAAAGTGAGATTGCAAAATTTTGGGCCTAAGTCAATAAAGCTATGCCACTTCGTGCAATTGGTAGTGTGACAGGGTCAGGCTAGATGGCTACAAGAGAGTGGTCGAAGGTAGATACATTAGCTCCAGGTTAAGCAGCTCCCTGGGTAAGATAACAGGGACTATTCCAGAACACTCAAGAACTTTCTAGAACTAATTAAGGCAGGTAGGCTAATTAGGACACCTGTAGCCAATTGGGAACTTACTAGAATTACTTAAGGCTAATCAGGTCACCTGGTATAAAAAGGCTCTCATTGCAGTTAGTGGTGTGTGTGTAAGGAGCTGGGAGTAAGAGGATGTGCTGCTGGAGGACTGAGGAGTACAAGCATTAACAGACATCAGGAGGAAGGTCCTGTGGTGAGGACAAAGAAGGTGTTGGGAGGAGGCCATGGGGAAGTAGCTGTTCCAGAAGGCACTCTAGACAGCTGCAGTCCACAGGGCCCTGGGCTGGAACCTGGGGTAGAGGGTGGGCCTGGGTTCTCCCCAAACCCTCCCAACTCCTGATCCAACACAGGAAGATCTCTGAGGCTAGCAAAATCCAGGGCTGCCCAGAGGATTCAGGGGGCCTGGGGCAAAGCGGCGGAGCTCCGATGCTTGTACTTACCCGGGGGTGGTCCAGGTCTTTGGCGGCATTTCGGGCCCTTCAGTAGCTCCGTGTCTTTGGCAGCACTGAAGAGCCCCCCCACCCCCGCCTGCCACCGAAATGCCGCCGAAGACCTGGACCACCTGTGGGGCTTGGGGCAAATTGCCCCACTTGCCCCGCCCCCCCGGGCAGCCCTGGCAAAATCTGCCAATAAGTGCAGGACCCACCAAGGTAGAGGAGGAACTTTATCACATTGGATACAGAAACATCACTGTTTTTTGTAATGAAACTAGCATTTTCAGCTGAAATGAAGTATTTTTACCTATGGAAAATAAGGGGAGATTTTCAAGTCATGAAGGACACTTAGAGTGGGACAGCTTTCATGGAAGTTCAATGGCAGTTGGCTGCTTAGCTCCTTTAGGCTTCCTGGAGAATTACAGCCAAAAATTTCTGATTTTCATACTCAATTCTAGCTTAAAATTAGTTGTTTGGCTTTCATTATTTTTGCTGGTGGGGAAAATATTTCTGCGTAACTCCAATTACAATTCTTCCTTTAACATTACTTCTTGCACACACTGCTAGGAGTCCCAAAAGGAAGACTAGAAGCAAACAAAATGGTAGTGGGTTGGTTCACTGAATTTTGTGGGGAAACTGAACTGTTCATGATACTGTATTTGAAGAACTTTATGCTCATTTTTCTACTTTATTGTTAAGAGACTGAGCTAAGTTTTTCAAAATTTTGTTACATTTCACTAAAATTCCAGTTCTACTGACAGTAAACACTAAACATTTTTGCTGCCACTTTTTGAATAGAATTTGTATGTTTTTTACTCATTGCACTCAGTTTCACAAAATGTAGTCATCTACCATGTGTCTCTCCATCATTTGTTAAAATTAGCAAAGTTCTACTTTACATAGCCTGCACAATCAGTTGGTAAAGTTTGTAAAGCACTTTTGAATCTGGATCGATGAAAGATACTTTAAAAATGTCAAGTGCTTATTCAACAAATGATTGAGTATATTCTTTTCAGTGTGTAAGTATGCAACAGAATGAGACTGTCCCCCAGAGGGTGGAAAAAAGAAAGTGGTAGAAGTGATTAGAGATGGGCTTAAACCAAAACCCTGAATCCAACCACCTCTCAATTTGGGTGAAGTTGGAATGTGAATTTGAATTGACGAATGGCCCTATCTCTAATGTGTTGAACCAAAACACTTGGATCCATATGAACCTAACTTGGGGGAAAGTTGGGGTCTATTGTTTTTATACTGTCTTATGCACAAGTCTGCTTTAATTAGAAGAGAAGAGAGATAAGGAAGGATCTCCTTTGGGCCTACTGTATCTGTTCCCCATGATATTGTTCTATGGTTCTTTGTCAGCCACCTGCCTTTACATTCCCCCATAACTAGCACACTACTGGCAAAGACCACCACCACATCCCATAGTTTTACCTAATGTTACTTCCCATAATGCATGGATTTGGCTCCAGTATGTCAATTGGTAATCACTGGCTCAATTTTAAATTTAATTTAAATTAAATGCAGCTGCTTCTTTTAAAATTAAAGGCACATCTGTAGCTACCTCTGCCCTGGACTGTCAACACTTCAATAAGTAGCAGATTCATGTGGTTTTGGTCTTATCACTGACTGTCATCCATTCCTACAGCTTTTGAAATTCTCTGGGGAGGCAGACAGGAATTGATTAAAGTGTCTTTAAAATAAGTGAAAATATGATTTTTTCCCTTATGAAACAGAAAGGGTGCTGAGTTAGGGTAGTCAGACACTTAAGATCACAACATGACTTTAGTATTTGGGTTTGTCTGTGATGCCCCACAAGAACTGAATTAGCCAAAGATGAAGTACTCAGATGGGAACCACTCAGCAACAAATTCACAACAGCACCTGGGAATGCATTATATCTGGGGTTTGGCACATGGGTGTTGTAGCTGCAGAAGCTCATACTATGAGTAGGCACAGGTGTTGGATTCATTTCTACTCCACACATAGAGGGAATCAGTCTTCAGATATGTTAAGAAATGTTACAAAAGGGTGGTGATCAATTGTTCTCCATGTGCATTCATGCCAGTATTTGTAACCTTTCCTGATAGGTCAGGTTTTTTTAAACCATTTATAATGTCCATTGTTCTCTTCTGGACTCTCTTCAGTTTGTCCACATCTTTCTTACATGGTGGTACTCAAAACTGGACATAATATTCCAGCTAAGGCCTCAACATTGCTGAGTAGAGCAGAACAATTACCTACTATGTCTTACATATGACACACCTGTTAATGCTACTGATATTAATACTAATGATATAAGACATTTTCCCTACTGCATCACACTGTTGACTCCTCTTGAATTTGTAATTCACTATAACACCCAGATGTTTTTCTGCAGTAATACTGCCTAGGCAGTTATTCCTCATTTGTTATTTTTGCATTGATTTTTTTTCCTTCCTAAGTGTACTACTTTTCACTTGTCTTTACTGAATTTCATCTTGTTGATTTCAGCTCCATTCTCCAATTTGTCAAGGTCATTTTGAATTCTAGCCCTGTTTGACATAGTGCTAGCAACTTCTCCTAGTTTGCTGTAATCTGCAGATTTTGTAAGCGCGCTCTCCACTCCATTGTACAAGTAATTAATGACAATATTGAACAGTACTGGACTCTAGAGTGACCCCTGTGGGGCCTCACTAGGTATCACTTTCCACTTATAATTACTCTTTGACTATGGTTATTCAACCAGTTATCCAGCCATCTTACAGTTATTTCATCTAGACCACATTTTGCTAGTTTGTCTGAGAATGTCATGTACGACATTGCCTAAAGCCTTACTAAATTCAAGCTATATCATGTCTAATGCGTCTCCCTATTTACCAAATCAGTAATACTGTCAAAAAAAGAAATTAGGTTGGTTTGGTATGATTTGTTCTTGACAAATCCATGTTGGCTATTACTTATCACCCTATTATCCTCTAGGTGCTTACAAATTGATTGCTTAATCATAGAACTGGAAGGGACCTCGAGAGGTCATCTAATCCAGTCCCCTGCACTCAAGGAAGGACTAAGTATTATCTAGACCATCCCTGACAGGTGTTTGTCCAACCTACTATTAAAAATCCCTAATGATGGAGATTCCACCACCTCCCTAGGCAATTTATTCCAGTGCTTAACCACTCTGACAGTTAGGAAGTTTTTCCTAATGTCCAACCTAAACCGCCCTTACTGCAATTTAAGCCCATTGCTTCTTGTCCTATCCTCAGAGGTTAAGAAGAACAATTTTTCTCCCTCCTTGTAACAACCTTTTATGTACTTGAAAACTCATGTCCCCTCTCAGTCTTCTCTTTTCCAGACTAAACAAACCCCAATTTTTCAATCTTCCCTCATAGGTCATGTTTTCTAGACCTTTAATCATTTTTGTTGCTCTTCTCTGGACTTTCTCTAATTTGTCCACATCTTTCCTGAAATGTGGTGCCCAGAACTGGACACAATACTTCAGCTGAGGCCTAATCAGTGCAGAGTAGAGCAGAAGAATTACTACTTGTGTCTTGCTTACAATACTCCTGCTATAATACATCCCAGAATGATGTTTGCTTTTTTTGCAACAGGGTTATTCTGCTGACTCATATTTAGCTTGTGATCCACTATGACCCCCAAATCCCTTTCCACAGTATTCCTTCCTAGGCAGTCATTTCCCATTTTGAATGTGTGCAACTGGTTGTTCCTTCCTAAGTGGCGTACTTTGCATTTATCCTTATTGAATTTTATTCTATTTACTTCAGACCATTTCTCCAGTTTGTCCAGATCATTTTGAATTTTAATCCTATCTTCCAAAGCACTTGCAACTCCTTCCAGCTTGGTATTGTCTGCAAATTTTATAAGTGTACTCTCTATGCCATTATCTAAATCACTGATGAAGTTATTGAACAGAATCAGACCCAGAACCAATCCCTGTGGGACCCCACTTGTTATACCCTTCCAGCTTGACTTTGAACCACTCGGAATGGTTTTCCAACCAGTTATGCACGCACCTTATAGTAGCTCCATCTAGGTTGTATTTTGCTAGTTTGTTTATGAGAAGGTCATACAAAACAGTATCAAAAACCTTACTAAAGTCAAGATATACCACATCTACCACTTCCCCCCTATCCACAAGGCTTGTTACCCTGTCAAAGAAAGCTATCAGGTTGGTTTGACATGAGTTGTTCTTGACAAATCCATGCTGACTTTATTTATCACCTTATCATATTCTAGGTGTTTGCAAATTGATTGCTTAATGAATTGCTACATTATCTTTCCGGGTACAGAAGTTAAGCTGACTGGTCTATAATTCCCTAGGTTGTCCTTATTTCCATTTTTATAGATGGGCACTATATTTGCCCTTTTCCAGTCTTCTGGAATAGCTCCCGTCTCCCATGACTTTTCAAAGATAATTGCTAAAGGCTCGGATATCTCCTCAGTCACCTCCTTAAGCATTCTAGGATGCATTTCAGCAGGCCCTGGTGATTTGAAGACATATAACTTATCTAAATAATTTTTAACTTGTTCTTTCCCTATTTTAGACTCTGATCCTACCTCATTTTCACTACCAACCTTCTTGGTGAAAACCGAAAAAAAGTCATTGAGCACCTCTGCCATTTCCACATTTTCTATTATTGTCTTTCCCCCTCTCATTGAGTAATGGGCCCACTCTATCCTTGGTCTTCCTCTTGCTTCTAATGTATTTGTAGAATGTTTTCTTGTTTCCTTTTATGTCCCTAGCTAGTTTGATCTCATTTTGTGCCTTAGCTTTCCTAATTTTGTCCCTACTTGTGTTGTTAGTTTATATTCATCCTTTGTAGTTTGACTGATTTTTCACTTTTTGTAGGACTCTTTTTTGAATTTTAGATCATTGAAGATATCCTGGTTAAGCCAGGGTGGTCTCTTGCCATACTTCCTATCTTTTCTACACAGTGGGCTAGTGTGCTTTTGTGCCCTTAATAATGTCTCTTTGAAAAACTGCCAACTGTCTTCAATTGTTTTTCCCCTTAGACTTGCTTCCCATGGGATTTTACCTACCAGTTCCCCGAGTTTGCTAAAGTCTGCCTTCTTGAAATCCATTGTCTTTATTGTGCTGTTCTCCCACCTACCATTCCTTAGAATCGTGAAATAATAATTTATTCTAGTATCTTTCCAGATATCAAAGTTAGGCTGACTGGTCTATAATTCCACAGTTCCTCTTTGTTCCCCTTTTTGTTCCCCTCATTAAGCCCTCCTGACTGAATACGTCTAATTTATCTAATTATTCATTAGCCTGTTCTTTCCCTATTCTAGTTTCTGTTCCTTTTTCCTTGATAATATTAATTGTGCTAAGGATCTGGCCACAATTAACCTTTTAAGTGGAGATTGAAGCAAAATGGGCATTAAACACCTCACCCTTCTTGATGTCATCAATTATTAGCTTGCCTTCCCCAATAAGTAGTGGACCTACACTGTTCTTTGTCTTTTTCTTGCGCCTGTTGTATTTAAAGAACCTCTTATTATTGCCTTTTATGTCTCTTGCTAGGTGTAACTCATTTTATGCCTTAGCCATTTTGATTTTGTCCCTTCATTCTCTTCCCTTACCTCAATTGATGGGGTACCTGGGTGAGCGGAGTGGAGCACTGTCTGCTGCCCAAGGTGGCCAGCAGCCAGTCTCCACCTCACAGAACAACCAGATCTTCTTCTTCCTCTAGTGCCACTGTAGTCTTCTCCGGTTTTCAGGTATCCTCCATTTTGGGTATCTCTGTGTACATTCTAATCCCTCACACCATGTAAGCATGGAGGGATTTCCATGAAGATCCTTGGGGAATGATCTTCCCAATGCCAGATTTTATGAAAATATGCCATATAAAGTGTCTGGAAAACATAGCAAACTTTTCCTCCCAACCCTCCTGTAAGCATGCAGACTCACCCGGTGGCACCTCCTGCTGGTTATCCTCGGGAATTAGCTTCCAGCATCCAGAGAGCCCTCTGCTGATCTGCCTTACCGCTGGCCCCCACGTCCCTCCCAGGACCCCAGTGCCCCTTTTACTGGGTGCTACCCCCTGGCAGTAACCCCACAGTTCTGGGTCTCCCCCTCCCAGGGGAACCCCCACCTACTATCCCCACTTCACCTCAGTCTTGGCTACTGCCCAGTCTCCATCTAGCCCCCTTTCCCTGGGGGCAGACTACAGTATAAGCCACTCATCACAGGCAAAGGGGTTTGGACCTGCTGCCTCTGCCTCCCCATGGGCTGCCCCGTTGCAACCATGCACCTATTCAGCCTATAGTCAGGCCTGCAGCCTGGGGCTTTCCAGGCCAGAGCTCCCAGCTCCTCTGGTCCTTCCCATCCCTGTTCCCAATCTAGGTATCTTGCTTAGGTCCCTGCAGCCAAGCCCTTCTCCCTCTACAAGCAGAGGGAGACTGACTAGGCTTCTGGCTCACTGCCTCTTATAGGGGCCAGCTGGGCCTGATTGGGGTATGGCCACAGCTGGCCATACCCCAATGGCCAGCTGGGCCTACTTTTCCCGATCAGCCTAGGCTTCTTGCCCCAGCCACAGTCCTCTCCTGGGCTGTTTCAAGCCCTGCAGGACAGGAGTAGGTAACCACCCCTCTACACCTCCATAGAATTCTTAAATGAAGCCTAAGAAATAGGAAGATCTTGCATAGAAGGTATCTCATATCTGTGGTACGGCTGTGGAAGAATGAGTCATATATTTCGTATGGTTGCTTATGCAGAATACAGTGATAGCATGTTTAAAACAATGTTAAACTGAGTATTTTGTTCACAAGTGAATATGGGAATTGCATAGATTGGACCCAAGGTCCATCTAATCCATTATCCTGTCTCTGACAGTGGCCAGTGCCAGATGTGTATAGATGTGGGATAATCTGCCCCCACATTAGGTCTCCTCTTGATCTCTAATAGCTAGAGATTGGCTTAAACCCTGAAGCACAAGACTTAACATCCCTTCCAAATTTTTGTTGCCATTAATTATGACAACTCTGGATACACTTAATATCCATAAAAATGTCCCGTCCTTTTTCAAATGTTTCTATGTTCTCGGCCTCAATGACTTCCCATGGCAATGAGTTCCACAGTCTAATCTGTTATTGTGTGGAAAAAGTATTTCCATTTATCAGTTTGAATTTGCCACCTTTTTAATTAATTGAATGTCCCCTTGTTTGTCTGTTATCAGAGAGGGAGAAAGAAGCTCCTGATCAACCTTCTCTAAACCATTCATTATTTTAGGTACTTCTATAATTTAATCTCATTCATTTCCTCTCTAAAATAAACAATCTCAATCTTTTCAATCTCTCCAGCTGAAATGACAAGAACTTAGATTTGGGTGGTACAGTTCCAAACTGGATCACTGGGAGGAGCTGTTCAGACCAGAGGTAACACTGGGAAATAGAAGGGTGAATGGGGGAAAGAAAGATGACCAGGAAAAGAAAAAGAGAGAGTAAGAGTCAGAGGCTATGGCACAGCACTAGTCCCTGCAGCCCATTTATTGGGCAAACTATTGGACAGACAGAGAAGTTCCATCCAAAAGAGCTTTCAGTGGAATTCAGGGTTCAGATAATCTCTGTACAGAATGGATAGCCCTTCTCAAGAAAGTTAAGGAGCTACCAGGAAAATTGGAATTTATTATTTCAGTTTTATTGCAATTAAGTATTGTAGTATTGAAGAGACTGTTTTTTCTGTACCTATATATTCCTCCCAACTCTTTCTTCTGTTCACAAGTCAAAAAAGGTGGATGTTCCATTGAGATAGTCCAAACAAATAAACGTCATGGAATCTTTTTGATCTTTTATAGTTTCGCTTTAAATTTTCAATTTTTAAAAAATGTTAAAGTATCACAATTTTGTTGCCATTTTTGATTGTTGAAACATTGTCAAAACTCTAAATTTTTGGATGAAATTTTTTATTGAAATGGTTTATTGAATTGTTGACAAAAAACTAATCAAAAGCTTGAAATTCTGGTAATTTTGACCATCTCTAGAGTATTCATTTTATAGGAGATTTTGGAGGCATTATCTTGCAATAGTCTGCATAAAACAATGAAAGAATAATAGCAGAGGCATGTTGCAAAATAGATTTTGAAAGATGCCTTTATCATCTTAAATCTATATGAAATATACAAAAAAATAGGAAGAAAATAAAGTTATTGTGCTTTGCCAGATGGGAAGTTGATGATTTAAGAGCATGATGGAGAATTGTGCTTGAACAGAGCAGTTTGGGAGCCCAGAGAAACCTCTCGATATTTTAGTTCTTCTGATGGATCCACTTCAATAAAAGTGTATGACTTTTGCTAGAGATAAGTCAGACATATTGAGTGTCTCATGTTTCAGGATGGATATAAAACCATCACATATCAATACTATTCTTCAGACCTATAAATCTATTCCTAAACTAAGAAGTCAAAATATCTATTCAATAGCTTTTACTGGAAAATGCATAAAACCATTGTGTTCCCACCCATGAGGCTTCATCAGTAGTTTGTATATGGGAAAAGATTTGGATATTAAGATTATGTATTCATTACTATTTGGTAACAAAACCATGAAACTGTACTGACAGACTCCAGCTATCCAGAATCGAAGAAATACTCAATGGCTTGGATGAAAATAATTATTTTAAGATTCTTCATCAAAAACAAATTTATCACCAAGGATTCATGACTGAGGATGCCTAGAAGCTAACCACGTTTGTAACATCATGGGGAAGTTATTAGTGAATCTGCTTTCCCTTTGGATCAACATGTGCACCAGCAGGTTTCTAACATTTGAGGGGTCGCTGTGATGAGATATGCATATCATTTTTAAATTATAGTCTTGGTGCATAGCAGGTATTTTGGCCAACATGTGGGAGATGTAAACAAAGAGTTAAGAACTGTGAAACTCTGGAGTAAAACTAAAACTTGGTAAAATATGTATAACCATTTTCACAGAGAAATTCAGTACTTGGGGAGATTAATAACAAGTATTCTGACCTTTGACCTGTGGACACCATTCAAAGTTTAAAGAAAAAGACCAGAAAGAACTCAAAAGCTACAAAAGCTACTTGCTTTCCTAAACTACTATCATGGGTTCATTAAATATTCTTCTCACATTGCAAAACCCTTACATAATCTTTTTAAAGGTTCTAGTGAACTGGGAAATAAGCAGAAGATAAGGAAAAGGAACTCTTACCACTTATCGCCTGCACAGAAATTCAATGGGCTGGTAAGCCACCGTGGTGTTTTGGAGTGGCTGGTGGGCAGTTTATCCCTATCTCATAATGACACCCCCCCACTTCAAACAACCATTTATTTTGCAGTAATAACTCATGCAGAATTCTACCATAGCGGCTACTGAGAAATCACATGGATATTAAGCCAGGGGCCAATACAACGGCATAATGGGCCAGCTGTATGGATTATCTAGATTTGGCCATCTGAGTAAAGTCTCTAGATTTGCTGATTAGGGTGGCCTCATCCATTATCATTTTGTATCTCAACAAGCCTTTCCCACTAGCGTGGATGATCTCCAGAAAAATCTGGAATATGCAATAACCTCTGGTCCTAAGTTATGATAAAGTTTAAATCGTTTTGCTGTGCTTGTCAATAAAAGTGGATGCCTCTATATGTTCCTCTTGCTTTTTTTCAGCTATCATCTCCAGTGTGCCCGGTCTAAAATGTAATGAACCACTACACTCAAGTGCTAAGGTACATTCAGCTTTTCAGGCTGAGGTCTTAAAAAGTAATCTAGCATTTCGAAGCAATACTGTTGATCTGGGTGACAGAGATACTCTAACCATGCAGTAAGTGATTTATTGCACTCTCTGTGTGCATGTTCTTGAGAGCCAAGGATTTTGTGTGATATGGCAAGCTATAACTTACATACAGGGTTGTACATCATGGACTATAATAGAGATAGAAGCCAGAGTGCCTGCTGGGGATGGAGAATAGTCTTACCACACAGAGTTTTACAGTGAAAGTAAACTGCAGTTTTGATAGTGGATTCTTCATTCCTGGATGTATTGACTATATTTATTCCTTGAAGGAGATTAATGGAATGTTTAAGCAGAGATTCTGCAACCTTCATCCATGTTGGTAGATGCTTTTGTCTTTCTGTCCTAGCTTGAAGCATCATGGGTCTTTCAACAGAGCCACTTGACAGTTGACATTTTCTGCTTTTACTTCTACTCCAGCTGCTAATTGCATATTTACAATCCTTCAATCAAGAGGAAAAGAGAAACAGATTAGAAAAATTTCAGTCTGTCAACCAAACTATATAATGAAACATCCACTCATTAAATATAGAGAATTTTTATAACATTAATAATAAGTGTTATAAAGGGCCCAAAGGCATTATTAATTCTGAAGGAATGCAGGACTGGAATACAATAAGTCATCTTGATGGTTGCTATGAAGACTATTACCAAATGTTATGTTTACTTGACTAGACTCAATTTATAAAACAAGTCCTATTAAAAAAATCTAGTCTAATCGATTGCAATGCTCTATTACAAACGAGAGCTAATGCAGTGAAGCTCTGATACATTGATTAATGATGGAATTGTGACTGCAGATTTAAAAAAATTAAGGTAATTAGTCATGTGGGCAGTGTCTCTACATTAAAAGAAACCCTACATCAATGAAGAAAAACTGTAAAATGAGGATTTAATGAGACCATAAATGTTTCTTTTTAAGTGAAATTAAGCTAAAGAAGGAACTCTATTTTAATGTGTGATTACCTTTCTAAAAGGCATTCACAAAGGTATTTGTTTATCATGCAAATTAAGGCACAAATAGATGTTTTGGTTCCTTTCTTGTAATCGCTGATTAAGTTAGTCCATATAAATCTCACATGGAAATTAAATTTGAGAAGCACAGCAAATATTATTCTGCTTTTGAGTGAGATGGCTTCAGTCCTGGACATAATCAAGCAAGCTGACAGGATATATGATTGTATATGATACATCACTGTGGGAGATTGTTCCAATATTATATTTGCACCCTTCCATTCATTATTGGCAAACATGTGCCTGGAACTCATTGCATTGTTACAAATGGCATTTTGAAAAACTATGATTTGTTTTTGTCATAGCCATAACTTGGATTCCCCATAGGAGTTATTCACATAGGGTTATGTTATTCAATACATGTTCAAAATTCCCACTAACATTAGTGGGAGTTATGTTTATATATTCAGAGGAGAATATATCTCATAGTGTATTGGTGAAAAAAATATAACATTCTGTTACCATAAAACACGGGGTTAACAAAATAGGAATTGAAATGCTCTCCTAGAAAGACAAGGCAGGGAAAACCATTCACCACGTGGGCTTGCTTCTATTCCAATGCTCACCAGTATAAATCATGAGTCACTCTACTGAAGCCAGCATATAGTGGTGTAAAACTAGTGTGAGATCAGAATTCAGACAAACTGAAGTCTGTTTAACTTTTCACAGTGGCCATGAGTCTTTGAACCCTGAAAAGCAATAGAGCCATTTAAAAATAATTATATAACATAAAACATATTTCACATATGTGCATGTAATAACAAAAATACACTAGCACATAGTAGGCAATGTGGCCTAATGGACAAGGCACTGGACAGAGATCTGTGGTCTAGTCTAAGCTCTGCCACTGGTCTGCTGGATGATCTTGGGCAAATCAGTTCCCTGCTCTATGCCACAATGTCCACATCTGTAAAATGAGGCTAATGATACTTTTCTCCTTTGTAAAGTGCCTTGAGATTGACTGATGGAAAGCACTATATAAGAGCTAGATATTATTGCCTATAGGGCTAGATTACACAACCAGCACATAGCCCCTAGTAAGGGAAGGAGGTACAGAGCTGCTAGATTCTAGGACAGAGGTGGGCAAACTATGGTGGCCCGCGGGACTGTCCTGCCTGGCCCTTGAGCTCCCAGACCAGGAGGCTAGCCCCTGGCTCCTCCCCTGCTGTCCCTCTCCCCTGCAGCCATGCCGCCACGCGGGCAGCGCTCTGGGCGGCGGGGCTGCACGCTCTCGCAGGGCAGCATGTCTAGCTCTGGCCAGGCAGTGCGGCTGCCAGACATGCTGCTCTGATAAGGGGCAGGGGGTCCCGGGGGCAGTCAGGGGACAATAAGCAGGGGGCGGTTGGATGGGGAGGAAGTTCTGGGGGTGGGGTGGTCAGGGGATGGGAAATGGGGGGGGGTGGATAAATGTGGGAGTCCTGGGGGGCCTGTCAGGAGGTGGGGTGTGAGTAGGGGTCAGAAGATGGGGAACAGGAGGGGTTGGATAGGTGTGGGGACCTGGGGGGGGGTTGGATGGGTCTGAGGGGAGCAGTCAGGGGGTGCAAAGTGGGAGGGGGCGGATAGGGGATGGGGGCCAGTCTGTTTGGGGAGGCACAGCCTTCCGTACCCAGCCCTCCATACAGTTTTGCAACCCCAATGTGACCCTCGGGCCAAAAAGTTTGCCCACCCCTGTTCTAGGGACACATAAGGACTTATACTGCTTCAGTAAGACAATACCTCCCAGAGCTCCATGGCATACAGGAGCTCTGCATCTACTACTTACACCCCATTGTGAGGTCCATTTTACACTACCGTCCACTTGGGAGGGGGCAGACATGGACTTGCAACCTTGCCCCGTCCTCACTCCTCCACAGATGCACTGTGCACCACAGAAGGAGATGGGCCTCTGCAGTCCCCAGAGAGCAGAAGCTGAAAATCTCCTTGGCCTTTCCTGGGCTGCATAAAGGGCGGGGTTTGGAAGGCTCTCTGAACATAACGGTCAGTCCACTGTGCTTTTGGACATCAACGCTCTTTATAAACATTAATGAAATCATTATATTTTCTATAAGCATAACAGTTAAACAACAAATATGTATAAAATAATACCAAACTCCCTGACACTATGTCCCTAGGTCTTTCTTCCTCTGTCACATTACATTTTGTCTCTTCTGCACCTGACAGACTCATTTTGTTGGCAGTCTTTAGTATCTGGCCCCTCATCATCTTTTTTTCCCTTGTGCACATAAATTTTCAGTGAGAATTTTATATCCCTTGCATTAAAAAAAAGGTTACAATCAACCCCTGCAGTGGCGATATGTGCTAGTGCCATGGGGGTGGAAGTATGCAGATATTTAAAAAGGCAAAGGAAAACCCTCCCATTTCCTCTTTCTCCTTCTTCCCTCATTTGCTCTGTCCTCCTTCAGGTATCTGCAGGAAGTTAACAAATGGAGTTGGGAAACCTAAGAGAAAGATTCTATAACAAATTCCTTAAGAAGTTGGACCTTATATGAGATTCTACAACATTGCAGCAGGAAGAAGAAAAAAATAGGATTTCTCTCAGTGCTTTTTTTTCCCCCATCAGTCCAAAAGAAAAGAGAAACTCAGTTTAGTTTCAGAGGGGTAGCCGTGTTAGTCTGGTTCTGTAAAAGCAGCAAAGAATCCTGTGGCACCTTATAGACTAACAGACGTTTTGCAGCATGAGCTTTCGTGGGTGAATACCCACTTCTTCGGATGCAAGACATCCGAAGAAGTGGGTATTCACCCACGAAAGCTCATGCTGCAAAACGTCTGTTAGTCTATAAGGTGCCACAGGATTCAGTTTAGTTTAGGACTTTGTCACTTGAATGTCCAAGGCCCGTTGTCCCACCTAATAAATTCCATGGGAATTTTGCCATTAACTTAATTTGTACAAGTTCAGCCCCATACTAGTCAGTTCCTCATAGACCACAGTCTAAAGAGTTCTGAAAATTCCATTTAACAAAAAGTTCACATGCTTCTAATCTGGATCTCTTTTGGTTGGAAATTGTGTTGGGAATCTCATGAAAACAAAACTTTAAAGGAGATTTTCAGTTTTCCTGGTTGCAGTTGACTCAAAACTATTGAGAATAAGGGAGGTTTAAGAGGAGTTTGTTGGGGTCCAGGCTCTGAATATGAGGAGGGTTGCATATCACAGTTATTTCAAATTCTTGTCCTTACAATTCCATTATTAGGCTTAAGAGTTAATTCAACTGCACTGACATGAATCTGAGCAGTTCACACTTCTCAGAGCTATGGTTTAAGATAGTCTGAGACATCACTAATCAATTCACATTCAGGTCATCCCCATCTCACCTAAACACTTACTTTTTTTGTTTTTGTTTTTTTTTGTTTTAAGTAAAGCTTAGATTCTTCAGAATCTGAATCCGGCATGGTTCCAGTTTTATTCTTCAAATAAGTTGGATGTTTGCCACCACTGATACAGATGGACTCAACCAAAATTCCCCATGGGCTGATTGCAAAAGTCCCATCCATATCTTTTTTCTTGCAGTATTAAATAGAGTGGTTGGTATATACAGTGTTGTTGTCAGTGTTTCCTGAACTCTCTGCAGAATGATGTTTCTCGGTTTGTTTTTGTTTCTTTCTTTGCAAGAACTTAGAGTCAGACTTTTCTTTTCCCTGAGATGTATTTGTCCTGCACATGAAAGAGATTGAGGAGAAGAGGAGCTGGATGGCATATTCTAAAATACTATATATTTCAGAACATCCTTCCAGTTGTCAGTGTCTGCACCCTGTAGAAGTATGGTTTCAATTTTACTTTTGAAATATGAGTCAAGCAATGTTGCCAGCACATATTTTTCCCTGTCAAAACATTTCACTTGTTCCTAAGTCTGTAGACAGCTTTTGGGTTACATCTTTTCCCTAGTCTTATTGAAACAGGATCTTCATTTCTTTTGAAATCATTTTTCATTAGTGTGGAAGCAAAAGTAGATACTATAACTGATAAGTGGCAGCACCTGGCTTAAAGATGTGCCTTCAGCTCTTATTTTCTGTGTGATCACTTCTGATAATTGGAGGATGAAAATCAAAGCAGCAGTTACATTCAAATCAGGATAGGTGAAGACACTATCTTCCTATGTGCCTATATAATCGGCAGTGCTTTCTGTTGCTCAGTGAACTGATAGAGCACACAATAAGCAGATTTAATAGTTTACATGCTGTTTCAACAAATGGCTTTCTGGTGTAGCTTGGTCATGGTTATTGCTGGCTGAATTATTAATTAACAATAAATTAATTTCTTTTTTCTGTTTGTGAGTCATTTGAGAACTGATCATGACTTCTATGGCTATACTGATTATTTGCAAGAAAATTTCAGTTTGAGTTGTTTGCGAACTGTTTGCTTCAACTATTTACTGTTTGCTCTCATTTGGGGGTATGGCAGATCAACTGTGTCACATGGTATAGTTCATGCTCCCTAATTAGGCATCTAAAACTTTATTTGGCATAGTATGAATAACTAAACAGTGCAACAATGCAACTTCCAGTACAAATGTTCAGATGAAAAATTATTTGTGTTTTAATTATATATTTGGGGGAACTTTATATTTGGGATATTTGAACTTTTTCTCAATAAACTCATGCTTATCCAACTACGTGTCAGCAACAAATCATATGACTCCATTAATAACAATGAAGATAGAATTTACCATACCTAATTGCAGAAATATTCATGAATCATTTTTATATTATTCTTCCAGCTGTATTTATAATTTCAACTAGCTTTTGTATAACAGCTGTCCACAGTTCAGATATCAAACTTCCTGCCAATCATATTTTAATGTTACATCAGGCTCTCAGTCAGTGATGAGCAAATTTGTATAAAATTATTCCTGTTAAAGAGAATATGCAGTCAAATGAGAAGAAAGCAGAGTAAAGACGAAGAGAAACATATAAAATATAATAACTGAACAAAACAAGACAATATATATCCACTATTCCCTTGGACCATTAAACCACACCTCAACTACCCAAATCAGGACAAATAGCAATTCTGATATCAGAGTTTCCTTTAGTGGTGATGGGTTTACCTGAATACAATAGGTATGATTTTCTTTTCTTCACAGATTTTATTGAATTTACATGAGTCTCAGAGAAGAAGGTTATGAGTTTTTAAGTAGAGCTGATCAGAAAATTATTTTTACCCCACAAAAAAATTATTGACATTTTTATTTAATTTTGGGGAGATTTTCATTGGCTGACTTACTGCCAAGTATATGTATATAGACCATTAGTCTTTTTGATGAGTAACTTTTTGACCTCTGAATTCAAACATCCAGGAGTAGGCCACTCCCTATCAGATGGTGTTTTATTATGATCATTCCACATTTTTATTTATATAAGTATGTGCAGAGTGAATGGATAGGAGTTTTTACTGTGTATAAAGTGATATACATCTTACACAATACTCTTCTGTTAATAGATCCAGGTAGAAGGATCAAAGGGATATTCCTCAATCAGTATGAGAACATAGTTCATTGCCTGTAGAGTATGCTGTGACTATAACCTGGATTTTAAAATGTGTATACAGTGCAGATATATATTGTATATTTAAGAGAAAAGGCTTGTTTTCTGAACAAATCCTAAAATAGTCAAACCACTTTTCTTTGCCCTTGGGCTGGAGATATGCCAGGACAAAGTCTTTTATTGAAAAACAGCAATATAAAATGTATCACTTCTTTTAAGGCAGCTTGACATGTAGTCTTTACCAATATTTAAACCACATGCTTGCAAAAGTTTAAATCACAGAAGGTGGCTGCATTAAAATTATGCTCACATCTGGAGGCAGTCAATTCTCATAGAAGCAGTTTGGTAAATCTATATTGAAGGCATAGTCCAAAAATCCAAGTTTGCTTGGGTTAGAATAACCTCTGATTCAATTGGATCAGAAATGATGTAACTGGGCACTAAAAAACAAGCGATTGTATTTTTTCTATTATTATTCAGACAACATGCAGATTATTTTGAGTGATGTCCCTTTGACTGGAGAAGTAATGGCACGTTGGGAAGGGAACCAGAAGTTCTAGAAAGGCAGTTGGAATTTGGTAGTTGGAATTTGGAGAGGTTAAGTATAGTGACAGTGGAAATTAATAGGATGTAGGTAAAGTAGGTGAGGAGAGAACTGTAGTAGACTGGCCTGAAGAATGAACAAAAAGAAGAAAGGAAGAAAACAACAGAAAAAGAAAAAAACCCTGCAGATTCCAACTGAAAAGATGAATGTACTCTTGGTTTTCTTTCGCCTCATTGACTGGATGAAAATTCTAATTGCTGCTTCACTTGTCTTTTTTGTGTAAAGTGCACATATATTCTGAAAAGTGATGAGGTGAAATTGCATCTTCCTTCTGGACAGGTCTGATCCCTGTTCATATTCAAAGTCACATCTTCTTTACTGACTGAAATACATTTTTACTACTTTTGCCACCTGTAATCCCTGAAGAACTAGCAGAGCTCTGAGAAATGAACTAGATTCTGTTCTGTTTCATACATCATCAACAGAATTGTTAACTCAGGCCTTGTCTACATGGTGCCGCAGTCCGGATTATGGGGGTGTGAGCATGTCATGGGTTATGCACACTCCATCCCCCTTTTGGGACAGGGTTGTGATACCACTGCCGTTACAGTCTCCCAACCACCTTTAGTCCGAAAGCAGCCAGAGTCACTTCCAGCAGCCCTTGCATACAGGTCAGTGTGGTCTAGTGGCCAGATCAGTTACGGACACCCTTACATTCAGGGCAGCGTGGCCTGGTGGCCAGAGTCAATTCCAGCTGCCCTTGCATTCAGGGCAGCATGGTCTAGCGCAGGGGCGGGCAAACTTTTTGGCCTGAGGGCTGCATCGGGTTTCAGAAATTGTATGGAGGGCCGGTTAGGGGAGGGGGTCATGGCCCAGCCCCCACCTCATATCTACCCCTCCTATTCCCTGACGGCCCCCCTGGGACCCCTGCCCCATCCACACACCTCCGTTCTCTGTCCCCTGACCACACCTGGACCCCTGATACCCCATCCAACCCCTCCCCTCTTTCCTGACTGCCCCCCTGGGACCTCTACCCCCATTCAACCCCCTATCCTCCCCTGACCGCCCCAACCCCTAGCCACACCCCCTTCTCCTGACCACCACCCCGAACTTCCCTGCCCTCTATCCAACCCCCCCTGCTCCCTGCCCCCTTACTGTGCTGCCTGGAGCACCAGTGGCTGGCGGCGCTACAACCGTGCCACCCGGCTGGAGCCGGGTGACGTCACCACCGCCACCGTCACCACCACGCAGCACAGAGCACTGGGTCAGGCTGCACCGGCGGCGGAGTGAGCAAGCTGAGGCTGCAGGGGTTGGGGGACAGCAAGGGAGGAGGGGCCAGGGGCGAGCCTCCTGGGCCAGGAGTTCAGAGGCTGGGCAGATTGGTCCCGTGAACCTGATGTGGCCCGCGGGCCGTAGTTTGCCCATCCCGATCTAGTGACTAAAGTCAATGTAACCGCCCTCAGGCACAGGACAATATGGTTTATAATATGTCCATATAACAGCCCTCTGGTATGGGGTAATGTGACCCAATGGCCGGATTGAATGTTGCAGCCCCTAGGTGCGGGGTAGTGAGGCCCAATGGCCAGTGTCAATATAACAGCCTTCGGGTACAGGGCAGTGTAACCCTCCAGTCCGGCTCTCAAGGTCTCCAGTTTCCATAGGCAAAGGCTGTGATGACTCCTTGGCTGGAGCCTCCGCCCAAGGTCCTTCCCCTTCGGTGGTCAGCCTAGAATGAGCTGGGCTGCTCCCTTTTATACTGAGGCAGTAGTTAGAGCATGCCTAGCACGGTCTGAGTGGCGGACTTCTGCTGCCCATAGTGTGGGGTTAACCCCCTCTTGTCCAGTGAGGGGTATGCACACCCCATCACAGCAGTAGAGCACTCAAGTGTTGCACTCTAACTGCCCTATGTAGACACTGCTGGTGTCAACTCAAAGATCCCAAGCTCCTGCTGAGATAGTCCCATAACACAGTCTACATGGGGCAGTTAGCGTACAACATTTTTGAGAGCTCTACCCAATTCACACATCCGTACTCCATACTGTGGTGCTGTGTACAAAAGCCCTAGTTCTGATTTCAGAATCTTTCTTGCTCATGGCACAAGCGTCAGAAGAGCCAGAAACATCTCAGCTTGACTTCCAGATTCCAAGGGGATAGGGATAAATGTAGGGAATAATATTACTAGCAGAGATGTATTTATGTAAAATTGTGTAGAGATTTGTTACCATGACTACCACAATAAGGAACAGTCATGATACATCCATGCTTAGTTACTTGTGTTGAATTTCCTGATCTTCACTAGAGTATTCTGTGGGTCTGCAATTTTATGATTATCAATCTCCCTTTGGGATTTGTGCTTGCTTTTTAGAAAACAATGTTGAAGCACATGCAAACATCAGAAGAAAGAACATTGTATGTATTTCTTTTTTGCATATTGGTTGCTTACTGAAGAGATTCCTAGCATGGAAAGAACAGTGGGGAACAAATACCATATGGCTTTGAGTTCTGTAAAAGAAAAAGAGGTATATCAAATTCTTAAATATGGAAGAGATCCCATATTTTTAAAAAGTGCTGACAAAGTATAAGAACTAGGCAGCAGGTCTGGAGAAGGTTAGCCATGCCCTTGACTGAATGTCTCTCAGAAACATGTCATTCTCATTGTGCATGTGGGAAGCCTCACTATCATGGAAATTTTAGACTAAAATTAGAAATCCAAGAGATGCAAGTTCCAGTAACGTCACATGACTTCACACAAACTTTAAGGGTTCTTTCTAAGAAGTGAAAGGGCTTTAGCTTTTTAGCTTTCTCAGCTGTTGAAGACAGATTCCTGCCAACAGGGTTACCAGTTGGGAAATCATAAGAAAAAAAGTAATGTGTTTCTTTCAAACAGGTGCACTATGCCTGCAGCAAAGAATGAGAAGAAGCATCTGTACAAGGAGACATTAGAATAAAAAAGAGACCTGAGCTGCAAAGACTGAAATACCTTTTAAAAAATGGCAGAGTTCCAGGAACTTCGGGGGGGGGAGGGGAAGGGGGTTTTTTTTGTTTTACATTTTTAACATTTTCAGATAGGAGACATAAAAGACTTGATTTTGGTTTCAGATATTCAATTACATGTTGGTGCTTAAAATGTGAAATCAGCTGTTACTCAGTAGCTGATTTAACAAGCTAGACAGGGATATATGCCAGCGTATCTGAGATCACTATCAGGCACAGATTGCCAACCTGAAAATTAGGAGCTGGGAAGCCATAACAGCGTGCGTGCACACACACATACACACACACACACACACACACACACAAAATCCAACATATAATGTTTCTGCAGATAAGATAATATTCAAGACAATATCACATCCAGGAGTTCGCAGGGTCTGTGTGGAGCCATCAGTACCTTCCTCAATGTGTTTATCTTTGTGATCCGTAACACAATTAGGCCTATTCCTGGGTTACACAGATATTGTTTGGTTACACATAAGTAATTCTCATAGGTAAGGTAGTGGTTAGCTGTAAATAAAAGCTGTTATTCTTAGCTCACATCTCTCAAATGGAATTCAACATTTTCAAAAAAAACCCATAAAATTGTGTATGACCACATAACTGAATTTAAGACCCCTCATACTAAATATCTTTCATTTTTCTCACATCCATCTCATACTTTATTCTGCTTCTCCATTGACAAGCATAAAAGAAAAAATGCTCCACTTATTAGTTTTCATTGACATACATAAGTGGGAGAGTATATTCTAAGCTCCAAGCACTTCTAATAGCAAATTTTAAGTAAAATATGCACAGATTAGGCTTTGTGATCTAGGAAGAAGGCTTATAATTCAAAATTTCTACCAGATAATGTACTTTCTAATAACTCCAATTTATTCTTCTGGGATTTATTACTTGGTACAAAAAACAAAATAAATTATGTCGTGTTGTTAGAAACTTTACGTCCATTCTCATTCCATATAGTTTTAAATTGTTCACATTTGCTGTCAACGCATGTGAAACTTTCCTGCATGGAATCAAATCTTCTTGTCATAATCTCATTGCCATAATCTTACTACCTTTGGCAATCATGGCTGACAGTTCCTGAAAATGCAGATTGCCATCAAAACCCAGGAGCAAAGAGGCCTCACAAGATGTTGGCAAATGCTTAGAGGAAGAAGTCAAACTAAAAAGTTTATTGTTCTTAAAGTGATCAAATCCCTTTTGGCATTTTCCCAATCTTCCCCTTCCCCCTTCACACTCATGTTTTAGAAATGAAAAGACAGATGACATGCAGCAAAATAAACATAGAAATAAAGAAAATATTTTAAATACCCTGCCTTCTAGATTTATATGTACTAAGGGTAAAATAAAACACCAACTCAAACATTTGCTTGGTACTGAAATCAAACATTTGAGGTCTGAAAGAATCTGAAAAGTCTTTTTTTTTTGCCATTGTTTTTCATATTTGTCAAAGAATCTTTGAGGAACACAGAATTAACCAACCTTTCAAGACCCAGCCTTAGAGAGTAGTTCTGGATAGATGGCTAAGGGAAAAAAATCCAGCAACTTCCGAGCATAAAAACAGACTGGAATTTTTACATGAAATTGCTGCATTAGGCAAGATTCTGCACAAAAAGGCATTATGTAACAATAGCAAACAGCATGCGGCCAGAAATACTAAGTGTAATCCACAATGACCATCTAAGCATTGAGAAGTGTTAGAACAGCCTGAGATGCCTTATTTTGCCATCAAAGATAGTATCCAAATGTGAAATCTGCAATATACAGGAAACAGAAGGCAAAAGACAGACTGAAACCACATGAGATTCCTGGTATATACCTTTCTTCAAGAGCAGCATAGATCTATTTGAATAAAATCAGAAAGAGAGTACCTCTGGTTAATGTACTATTACTCTCTTTCTTCTTCTCTCTCTCTCTCTCTCTCTTTTTTTTTAAATTATTTTTAATTATTTATTTTTCATAATTTTGCTGTTGTAGAACACTTTGAATAGTAATTTAATAGCACTCACTGTAACTCGTGGTTTCCATGGGACTCCAGATGAGTTAATAACAGATAATGGTCTACCAGGTATTGATGGCTCATTTTAGAATGTCAGTACCCATGTTATTTCAAGCACACTGTTATTTACAGTTAAAGCCCTTACATTGCATAAATGGATTAAGAGAAAAGTTAATACAAATAGTAAAAATATTGATTAAAAACAAATCCTGGTAGATTCAAGGGGTCCATATTTAGCATTGCTGCAATCTGTCAGAACACCTTACAATGCTTTATGAGGATTACTAGTTCAGAGACTCATAGTCAAGATGATAACATTAGTGCTCCCATATATCAAGCTTCTTGAGCCAAAGACAATGAACTCTGAAATGGTCCAAAAAAGCAAATACGCCAGGAAACCAAAATTGAAGACATACTATGACCAAACACAAAAAAGTATATATGGGAGAGTGTTGGATTTATATATGGCAGAGTGATGGCAGATAGCAGATGGCTGGCAACCTGCCCAGGCAACATCTATAGCGTGCACACCGACGTCAGATGTTATAATCACCCTGATGGTCAGTCCTAGAGGAGGAGCAAAAAAAATCTAAAGAAAGCCAGGAAGGACACTTGATTTCTGTTTTTTGAGGACATCCTAAAAGCTAGTGACAGTGCGTGTGCTGACAGAAACAACACATGCCCACCCAGTCACTGACAAAGAAAAACGCCAAGAGCAGCAAACATAGGCTCTAGGTAGAGGTTGCATCACAGCAGCCAAGCCAACCATTGCAAGAAACTGTTCTGAGACTAAGAACTGTTTGTGTAAATCAGACAGCCATTCAGGATCAGAGATAGAAGTTACTAACAGACGTTCAATAAGAGGCATGTGTCTCTCATCTGTCAAAGAGGTTCATGTCATCTATCCCGACTTACATTCTGTTTTAGTAATAAGCTGTATTCATTTGTGGCAGTGTTTTTTGGCTAATAGTATGTTTTATTTGCATTTGACCTTTCCTTAAGTAGCCACCGGAATCAGTGGACAGGTGTAGCAGTGACTCTGGGACAGGCTCAAGAAGTAAGGACCAGTGTTTTACCAACACTTTGGAGTGTCGCAGATTATGACCTAGAGGGTGTTCAAATGGCTCAAGGGGCTAGGCAGGGAGTAAAATAAGGAAAGGGTCTAGGGAGAAAAGTGGAAGTTCTTGTGGGAAAAAGTGGGGTGCAGCTGTTGGGATGGGTGAGATATTGTAACAAATTACGGTAATGTTAGTTACTAATTTATTGTTAAAAATAAATAGAGTTATTGACAGAACAAGGTGGGTTTTTTCTTTTGTTCCATAAGAACTTAAAGAAAGGTTTTTACACATACAAAAGAACGGAATACAACAAAGATGAGGCATTTTAGATGATGTGTTATGAAAATTAGACTTATTATTATTACAAATACATTATTTAGTCAGTTGTTGATTTTATAGAGTAATAGAATTTGTCATGGCAGTTTACCAAGATTTCCTAATACATGGGGTCTGATTCTAATTGCACATATAACAGTGAAAGTCACTTGTAACTGCATGAATTGAGTTACACTGGTGTGAAACTGGTGTGAGATCAGATCATGCTGACCCAAAGAACTCACTATGCATTCTAAGGACCTGATCCTGAATCAAAAAAAAAACTTATGAATGTGCTTTACTTTATGTGTTGTGATCAATTTAACTGAAATCTATGCATATATCTCTGCAGAATCAAGGCCTAAATTAGACAGCCATAGAACAAGAAGATAGCAGTTGATCCAGTTTGCTTCAACATTCCTCAGATGGTTCAGCTGTTAATGTAATACAAGCAGTAAGCCTTTCCATTACTCTTAGTTATTTTATTCTTGTGAACTTCATTCCAATAGTGGATATTTGTTGTTGCAACCATAGTGATTAAATATATTTACTGGCTGCAATAACAAAGATTCTAAACAAGCATTTGTTTAATTTCATTATTTTAGGACATTTCTGTAACAGCATCTTCATAAAGATTAGGAAGGACATAGTGTGGAAATAACTCTTGCACCAATTTTTCTGACATTAGACTAGTAGTGATTCAATTTTGGACAATCCCAGAAGATATGAAGATGGTTCCTTTCTTCAACCGTGCTGCTGAGAATTTTATGTCTGTTTACACTCTTCAGGGAAGGGAGCATGTCTGCTTTTGTGTTTGTACAGCTCCTAGCATACTGTGGATACTACTAGAAATAAAATACTGTTTGTTATATAAGCCTGGCATGAAAGGTATCTAATCATAATTTTACACAGACATATTCTTCTCCTGAGGGAGAATTTGTATTATTCGTAGAAGAAATCAAATTTCTCTCACCTGACTACTGTAAGGCTGGGGTGGTGCTCTGAATGAGCAAGGATGAGAATAAAAGGTATGGAGAAGGGACTGATGATGTCCACAGACTGTGGAAAGGAGGGAGGAGTAGAAATTAGACTTGGCAGTTCTGAGGGTATCTTTGTAAAATATTTGATGAAATTTCTCATGTTGTAATGGACCCAGCGATTGAATATAGGGCTTGTTTGGTTTTTGTTTTTGTTTTTGGAGGCACTGATTTGTACATTAGATGGTGTGTATAATATATGGCCAGATCCTGAGCCAGTGTTAATCGGAATAGCACCACTGATGACAATGGAGCAATGCTGGTTTATGCCAACTGATGATCTGATCCAGTGTTTTGAGGTTTAGGATCTTGACATGCAAGAAACAGTGCAGGTTAGGATGTGGCTGGTTGATCATAGCAATCACCAGGGAAGAGTTATAAAGTAGAGCTAAGCAAATAATGGAAAATGGTATTTACAGAATATTTTAGTTGAAGAATTTAGCAAAATTTATCAAATAAATTATTCCAAGATAATTTGACCAAGTCTAATTATAGGTATCAACATCAAGGACTGAGGTGGAAAGGGTCAGCAAAGGATGGATCAAGAGCTTTATCCAAAAATCATTGAAAAGAATGCAAAGACTCTCATTGACTTCAACTGGCTTGGGATCAGGGCCATGGGGAGGAAATCAGGCTGGAGAATCTAATTTTGTCAGGGTGCTTGAGAAATGTGTTATATAGGATCATGTTTTGGGGTGCAATGCAGTGGAGTATTAAAACATAACCAAAGAATGCTGAGAGCTGATAAGGGCATCAACTGGATAAGGAAATGACCTAGCAATGCAGAGAAGAGCTTTTAAGCAAAAGATTATTAGAATTAATTTGTCTTCATTCTTCAGTGCTGCAAGCATGGAGTTTCTTTTTTACTCATTTGACTTAGTGAGTTTCTGCTCTGTCTCCTCACCCCACATACATACTCACTCAACTGATTTAATTTACTTGTATGAATAAAATTTAACAACCCAAAATAGATCAAGTATAAAGCAGCACATTAAGAAATGTTTTCTTTACTTTGAGTATTTGATATATAGAAACCACAGATTAGGAATCCACAAATATGCACTGTGACAAAGCTTCAAGAGTAGCAGTAACTCAGTAGTATTCACTGTATCACCCTCTCTGGATACCCCATGGCAAATGAAATGACCATTAATCATTTAAAAGTGGAGGAAAATAGTTTTTTGAAGTACCAAAAAGGAAATTAACCTGTCTGAAGGGATCTCAAGCTAAAGTATTGGGGACTTCAGTCTGCAATTTTTTGCAGGGACAATTTGTAAGGCAAACATTTTATAGAAAAAAAGACAGGAGTACTTGTGGCACCTTAAAGACTAACAAATTTATTTTAGCATGAGCTTTCGTGAGCTAAAGCTCACTTCTTCGGATGCATAGAATGGAACACACAGACAGGAGATATTTATACATACAGAGAACATGAAAAGGTGGAAGTATGCATACCAACAGGCAGAGTCTAATCAATTGAGATGAGCTATCGTTAGCAGGAGGCAAAAAAACTTTTTGAAGTGATAATTAAGATGGCCCATAGAAGGTGTGAGGAGAAAGTTCAATAATAATAATAGTTCTGGCTGAAGAAAAATGGATTAAGGATTTGACCCAGTTAGAAGGTTTCAATTTCACCTTTTGTGAATACTGTCATCAAACATAAATTATCCATAACTATTGTTTCACAACAGTATTAACCCTTTCATTGTTGCTGGCCTCTGCTTTTAACAGTTTGCTCAGAACGTCCATTCAAATGACTCGAGTACAAAGCTGTTCCTAATACAGCATTTTCTGTTGTACCCCGTATGAATGATTCCCATAAGTTTCCCAGGACTTGTGCTTTTTCAAGGTGGCCAAATATACTAGCTACATCCATGATTTCCATTGATTTGAAGGTCTATTCTACTAAAACCTTTGTCAATATACACATAGGGTTTAGCTGCTCCTAAAGGGTTAAACTTGCTATTCAGTTGAGCGAATGTCACTTCATATGTTCTGCAGTGCAGTGAAACTTAATTCATTCTAAAGCACTGAGCTTTCCAGCAACATTGCTAATATTATAATGATTCTTTGCTGCTCTGTCCTACCTAGTTTATTACATGGTGGGGAAAATACAGATGTGCTGACAAACAGGGTTATACTCCCTGTAATGGACATTTTTTTTTTCAAAATTAATCTAGTACAATTTTACGCAAAATTATAAGCCCCCTTTAAAATTCAGAATGCATTCATTTTTATTTTAGTAATGCAGTTTATAACATTTTGATAAGGCCAGCATTTAAAATAAAAAAGACATGCTCCTTTGACTGTGTCATGATTTTTTATTCGTCTTTTAGCTGCAACGGAAACTCACTAATTACAAAGAAAATGTGTTAAATGGGTGTTATATTGAAACCTTCAGAAAAGCCCATATTCTAAAATAGTAACAAATAAGACAGGCAATGTGACTGTTCTTCCTAACAACAGAAAAATGAAACAAACCCATAATTCCAGAATGATTTCTGGGGAAAATACAGAAAGTGGTTGATACCCCATACAACAGCTACATGAAACAAAAATCATGAAATGTCTCTGCAGAATGAAGAGAAGGTTGACAGCACACTCAAAGTGCAATGCATTTTTTGGGCAGTCTCATTCCTATCTCCGCTCTGGCAGCTAGATAAAGGCAGAAAGAGTTTATTACAAGATACACAGGGTTCCTAGAAAGTCAGCTTGCACAGTAACCCTTGGCAGAATGCTAGATGGGAATAATGTCTCCTGGAAACATAGATTTAACAACACTTCTTCCACTTTACTCAGCACAACATTAAGTTATAGTGGGTTTGGCATTGATATATTTAAAGTGTACGTTGTTCCCCTTTCATGTTATATGTTTAGATTCCCCCATGTAAGTATGAATTTGTTGATTACAGTTTCATTTCAAAGTCCAATCCGAAGCTCTAGCTATGCTCATAACAATTTCAAAAATACAATACAAAACAATTAAAAAATCCACATAATGCACTGACATTTTGCTGCAACTTCCAAATAATAACCTGCCCCCAAAATAGTGATGATAATCATAGAAATATAGTCATGAACAAGATTTCCAAAGGTCATTTAGTCCATTCCCCCATGCTGAGGCAGGACCAAATATACCTAGATCACCCCGATAGATGTTTGTGTAATGTGTTCTTAAAAACCTCCAATGATGGGGATTCCTCAACTTCCCTTGGTAACCTATTGCAGTACCCATCCTTTTAGTTAGAAAGTTTTTCCTAATATCTAACCTAAATCTTCTTTGCTGCAGATTAAGCCAATTACTTCGTGTCCTAACTTCAGTGAATAGGAAGAACAATTGATCATCATCCTTTTAATAACAACCCTTTCATGTTTGTATTTTTATTATTATTTTCCTCGGGTTAGATAGCTCTTCTGCAAGACCTTGCTGACAGCTGATGTGGTTCTAATGTATCTTAGGGTAAGGAGTACCCTAAGTTACACTAATGACCAAGATATCTTTTCCCACACTTATACCACTACATGAATTGCTTATCTTTCCTTTGGCCTCGCTTGTCTCCATTTCTATAGGGCACACTGTGGCCTCAGGCTCCATTTACACAAATTGGGAACCACAACAAGTTACATAAGCCCTTTGGCCTGAAACCCAGAAGAGATGGGAGCACACTATTGATACCTGTTGGTGAATAGGGAGAAGATTCAGAGTTACTTGAGAAATCCAGATGGACAGAGGCTCCATTGGACAGGGAGCTATCTGCCAGCATCAATTTGTGAGCAAGGGGAAACCAATGAATAAGCCTGTCCTCATTTGCATTTCAGTTGCATAACAGTTTGGGGCACTTTGTTTAAAATACAGTTACATTTTGAGTTTGGGTGAACTAAAATGCTGTTATTCCTGTTGGGAAATGAAAGGACATGAGAACTGCACCAAATGTGCCTGAAATGAGGGGTCACTGAGACTGAGACTGCGACTGCAGTCAGACACAGTTAGGTAAGGGAGCTTGAATAGGGTTAAAGAGAGAGGAAAGCTCTCATCTTTTGCTTGGAGTGCCTGTCTGGTGGTAAGACCTGTGCTAAGAGATCCTATATGCCACTGATCTCTCAGCACAGAAGCAGCTTGAAAGCAGAGGCAGCAGCAAGGCAGTGGGCAGAACTGAGCTGAGCTGGCTTTGAGGCAGTAGGCTGAGCTGAGGTGGCTGATCGAGCTGAGTTGAGGCGGTGTCATGGCTGCACTGAGATGGTGTGGCCTGAAGCCACAGAGAGCAACAGCCTACTTAAGCAACTCTGGTGTGGGCCTCCCTGCACAGCAATCAATGTCAAAATCACTTCAGCTGGGTCAGGTGTTAGAGTCGCTGGAGCAAGCCAGGCAGCATTTCCCTACCAGGTGGTTGACCTGCCAGAATTCTTTGACTCCACCAGTCATGGACAACAGAGTCTGAGTGCGGAGTAGAGCTATGGCTAGAATGCCTCAGCCACTCATAACTGTGAGAGAAGGATTGAGGTTGGGACTATTGTTAAGAGATACTGGGGGAGGGGGGTGGAAGTCTTACCTAATATAGACTATTAATTTAT